>NC_142607.1:22097488-22401230 GCF_041222555.1 Hakea prostrata | reverse complement strand
GGCTCATAATTACATCTCTAGCCCATCATGCTCCAAATCAGGCTCACTTTCGCACTTGAGAATTTGAACGGACTTCTTGATGTGTAAAACCGCATGTTTAATACCCAAAACTCCAGATATTCGCTAAAGTCCTAGAAATTCATAAAATTTGCAAAAACAACATAAAACCCAAGGTAGCTCCACTCAAAGTGTTAAAAATGCATGATTTATGCCCTAAGATTTCACACATAAATGTGCTCATCACTGCCAGCCAAAGAAAGTGAATTAACCTTCCAATTCGACAGTTTACTCTTCACTTTAGCTAAAATATGGTGGTAATTTTCCTTCTTAACCCGTCCATTCCAAATTTGGGTTCCTAGATATTTACCAATCGTACAAAAAAAAAAAAAAAGATATTTACCAATTTCTTTTGTTTCAGTTAACTTGCTGACATGAGTAATGTCTCTAGCTTGATTGCGACTGACATTTCTAGAAAAGAAAATTCTGGTTTTCGAAGTACTGACCTTGCTACCAGAAGCCATACAAAAATTGTTGAGACAATCATTGATTGTTGCTACCTGTTCAATCATGGCTTCAGCAAAAAAAGTACATCATGCAAACATTAGATGAGAAATGCATGGCCCGGTCCTCCCAATTTTGATAGGTTTCCATCGCCCATCACTTACAGCATCCTATATACAATGTGATAATCTTTCTATGCATATCACAAAAATATAGGGTGACAAAGGATCTCCTTGCCGAATGCCCCTAGTGGGTTGGAAAAAAGTTGTATCTTCCCCATTCCAAAGAACACCCAGCTGTGCTGTGGTTATACACTTCATAATCACATCAATCAAACTACTCGGAAGATTGGCCAGTGTGAGGGTTTCTTGTATGAAGCTCCACCTAATCCGATCATAAGCTTTCTCAAGATCAATCTTGATGGCCATAGTGAGTTGTTTGTTGGATTTCTTGCGCATAGTATGAAATATTTCTTGTGCAGTAATGATATTTTCCTGTATATGTCTCCCTGGAATGAAGCTGACCTGATTTGGAGATATGAGGCCTGGCATATACTCTTTTAATCTAGTAGTAATAACCTTAGTAATTATTTTCATGCTCCATTACACAGAGAAATTGGCCTGAATTGAGAAATTAACTCAGGTTTGTCCACTTTAGGGATGATGGCTAGATATGTTTCATTCAATTTAGCATCTATTTTTCCTTCAAAAGCATCTTTCACCATCCTAGTGACTGCTTGCCCTACCACTTCCCAAGATTTTTGGTAGAAGGCAGCTTGGAATCCATTAGGACCAGGTGCCTTCCATGGACTAATCTGTCTAACCGTCTTGTAGACCTCATCTTCATCAACCATTTTCCCAAGTGACAATAACCAATCATGATTTAATGTAGGAAAGCAATAAAGGGAGTGAAGTACCTGGCTATTTGATTGCTCCTCAGAAAATAGATTTTTATAAAATCAGTGACATGTGCCTGTAGCTCAGCTGGATCGCAAATCCATTCACCTTCATCAAATTTTAGTTCTTCAATCTTATTCCGCCGTCTTCTGATGATGGTTGAAGTGTGAAAATATTTTGTGTTTTTGTCCCCATGTAACATCCACATTTTTCTAGATTTTTGTGCCCACATAATCTCCTCTCTATCAAGAAGTTTGTCCAATTCAACTCGCAGTTCTTTTTCCAATTTCTTGAGGAAAGGGTTAGATAATCCATCTACTAGTCGTTTCTGAATACCCCCTAGCCGAGCATGCGGCTTTTTCTTTGCCACATTAATACTCCCAAAATTTTTATAGTTCCAAGTAACCAAATGATTTTGTAAAAAGTGAAGGGCTTCCGAATCTCTTTATTGCTTTCCCATCCATCTGCAATTACTTTAGGAAAATCTTTATGAGTCATCCACATAGCTTCAAACCGAAACACTTTCTTTTTCCTTTTTTGAACTATAGGCTGCAAATCAATGACTAGTGGGTGGTGATCAAATTTAATTCTAGGCACAACCCGAACTACAGCATCAAGATAAAGTACTCTCCAATCAGCATTGCACATACCTCTATCGAGTCTTCTATACGTTCTCTTGTAACCCTCCCATTTAGGTCCACGCCATGTGAATTTTGGTCCCACTGCTCTCCATATCAATAAGATTACACCTGTTAATATATTTGCTGAAGTTCTCACATCTTTTAATCTGAACTGCTGCTCCTCCCTTTACCTCTGATTCATCTAGGACATCATTCAAATCTCTAGCTAAAAGTCATGGTAGTTTAAATTGATCAGCTGCAGTTGCCAATTCTTCCCAACAAAATTGTCTATTGCCTTCCTGTGGGCTAGCATATACAACAGCAAAAAACCAAGGAATATTATGTTTATCCATAATTTCGAACAAAAGGAATTGGGGGTGTTCACGAAGTAACTTCACCTTCAATTCACCTTTTAAAAAAAATGCATCAAATTCCCCCTGCTAGACCTATTGTATCACTTTTGATAGCTAGCAACACCTTTCATTTTCTGCTCTTTCACCACTTATTCGGGGCTCCATAATTACTATGTAATCTAGATTATAAGTACTTCTGTAATGCTTAAGAGCAGAGGTGAAGGCTTTACTCCCTGCTCCTCTGCAGTTCCAGCAAAAAACTATCATTAAAAATCAATTATTTCGGGGGATCTCCCCATCTATCATCATCTCTTCCCTAATAACGGAATTATCTCCACTGCTCTTAGATAATTTGGGTTTTAACTATGATGTTTTAGTTTTTAACAATTATTTTAATTGAGGGTAATTTAGTATGTTAACTGTTAGGGTGATTACGATAATTTATGATTTAAAATAAAAAAATATTTTTAGCCGAGGGTAGTTTGAAATTATAGAAAAATATTTAACGGTAAAAGTTAAATTTAGTTGAGAAAATTAACAGAGGGGAGGTGTTTGATATATTTGCTAGGTAAGAGGGGAGGTAAGTGATATTATCCAACTAAGAGGGGGTGTAAGTGCTATCTGTCCAGCTAAGAGGGGAGGTAAGTGATATTTACCCTAAATAAATTCATACTCCATAATTCTATATTGATATCTGAAAGTCTCTCATTGCTTTGATGATGGAATTGAAAACCTCTCCCGTTATTTTGGTGATGAAAATTGAAAACCCCTCCCATTGATATCCTTAACTTTGTTAACAATTAAATCAATGATAATTTAGTATTGATATTTTGTTCGTAGTTATAGAAAATTATATTTTAGTTACAAAATCTCTGTTCTTAATAAGTTTTTTTTTTCCCGAAATATCACATCGGAGGCAAAAGAAAGATGTCAATATTCATGATGAGAAGTTAGGGTGTAGATTTGTTAGATATTAATTCTCTATATACTAACGTTTTTTTGAAACTAGAAATGACTTAGTTCGAAAAATAAAAATTATCTTAAAAATAATATAAAAAGTGAACTCATAATCTAATATGATTAAAATGACTGAAGGTCAAAGTCGAGACTTATAGTTATATTAATGCTAATGTGAAGATTAGGGTAAAAATCTAATACATGATTAGGGTCAAATTAACATTAAGACTAGAGCCAAAATTAGGGTCAGGATCGGACCAAAATCAGGTGGTTGCTTACTACATTGGTAATGAAGATATAATTTATTTTTATTAATTTTTTACAAAACATGATCATGTTTTTAAAATTTAATATGTGTCAAATATTCAACCATGTGGATTATAATTAATTTCTCTCCATATGGGTGGAGGGTCCAAACTCAAATCAGAGCCAAAATCATGGGCCTGGATCAAAGCTAAGATTATGGCTAAGATCAGGGTCAGAATCAGAGCCAAAATCAGGGTAAAGATCAGGTTCGAGATTAGGGTCAAAATCAGGGCCAAAATCTAGGCCAAGATTAGGGCCAAAATCAGGGACGGACTGGGATGGGTTGGGCGGGCCAGGAGGTAATCCCAAGCCTGCCCTTGACCCTAGTTCAGAACCAGAATATTTTGGCCTTAACCCGCCCTTAGGGACAAAATCTTTAGCCCAAGCCCTATTCGGGCTCAGGGCGGGTCAAGGCCGCCAGGGCCAAACTTGCACCCCTAGTGGATCCCTCATAGTTTACAGCTTCCTGTCAAAAATAAGGTAAGAGTGCATAGGAAAAGTACCCAAAACGTTGCTTGTGCATAACCTCTTGCCAGGCTATTCACCTTTTCTTTTAAACAATATGGTATACAGGGGCGGAGCCAGGATTGAATATTGGGGGTGGGGGTGGGGGGCGAAGATCACCTCTCCGTCGGACGATCACTAATGTCTTTTCTCCATAGAATACATGTGTGCTAATGCAGGACCCACTGTGGGTCCCACAACTGAATTATTTTATTATATTCGAACGTGGAGTCCACATTAAAATTTAGATAAATTAATTGGAAGACTAAAATATAGATAACACAATTATAAGTAAATTATAAAAATATATTGAAATAAAGGATAGGGGTTAAAATTGTGGGAGAAGAATTTTAAAAAATCATGAAAGAAAAATGTGAGAAAGAACTTGTGGGAGAAATTGTAGGAAAAAAAGATAGATTTAAAGTCTATTAACTAAATATAGGGAAAACAGTCAATTTTTATACTCTAGTGTCTACTATGATGTTTTGAGATATTGTGTGAAATAAAAAGGGAGATAAAATTGGGAATAAAAGAGGAGATTCAGCGGAGAATAAATAGAATGAAAATATGAGAGAATAAATAGGAAGAAAGTTAGAGGGAAAACAGTCCATTTTTATAAATTAAGTAAGACTCTAGTGTCTATTATGATGTTTTGTGAGATTGTGTGAAACAAAAAGGGAGAAAAAATTGGGAATAAGAGATGAGATTTAGTAGAGAATAAATAGGAAGAAATTTAGATCGTAAGTTAATTTTTATTACTGAAAACTAGGAATTTAATGGTAACCATCAGATAATGATTAAGAAAGACATCTATTTCCATTATCTTTATCTTAAACCTTTATTTTTTTAATTTGGGGGTAAGAGGGATAGTTTACATGTGAAGTGACAACCACGGAAAAAAAATATAGAACATCCAAATTTAAAAAAATCTTGGGGTTCTGTGACACGGGTTCCGGTCAAATTTTATCCAAAACAGCAGCATGGGAAAACAAGATCACCAACAAACCAGGCAGCTCAACCCCCTATGTATTTCTTTCCCAGGATCTGAGAAATCTCTCAAATCAAACGCATAGGAAAGAGCAAGTGGGCCCAAGAAATGGGAATCACGAGGTCATAGCTAGAACTGTCCATTCAATCTCACCACCTCCCATTCAATTCTGAACGCCTTTTTATATAAATGCAAGACCAACACTGAAACTGTGAGTATGTGTGAGTGGCTGAGAGTGAGTGATAGAAAAAAGAGAAAAAAGAGAAAAAAGAGAAAAAAGAAGGGAGAAAATGGATCCACCAATGTTCCAGCAGATGGATTACGCTGAACATATCAGGAGACGCCATGAGGAGAAAGGCTGCCTCTACGCTTGGTTTGTATCCCTCACCCTCTTCGCTTTCTTTGAATTTTAAGAGACTGGTCTTGTTTCTGAGAATTTATCTAAGAATGATATGCAAAGGGTGTTCTTTTTTGTGATTTGATCAGTTTGTTCGCTCTCTGTTGCTGCTTCTGCTGCTATGAGACCTGTGAATGCTGTTTGGACATACTTTGTTGCGGCTGTTCTTGAAGAAACATACATACAAGAAGCAGCTTGCCCTTCTCTGCTTCTTATGCATCTCTGTTGCGTTATTGATATCTGAGGATATCATGTTATAAAAATTCATTCCAGTATTATTTCGCATGAACACAGGATGTCTAAATGTTCTAGTCTCTTTCTTGTTTGAATCTTCTTGTTCACATCTAGTTTATTGTTGGTAGAAGTATTTGTTTCTTTTCTTAATCCTCCTTTGAAGTTTGGATCATGTTTGCTTCAGTCCCCAATTGATTTCTTTCGAGATTTTGATTTTGATTTACTATCTTTTATACGAGTTAAAGAGGAGTGCTTGAATTGGGGAAGTTTCACAGGATCACTGCGGAGAACAAACTCAACCCAGAGAAACATGGTTTAGAGAATTCACAACATGATACGATACTAATCGTTACGACGTATCCGTATTAGATACAGATAATATGATAAGTTGTCTCCATTTTTCTCGTTTCTTTTAAAGTGCACAAATAGGATTGCAACAAAATGTAGCATAGTATGACACAATACAAAATATGAGATGATGTCTCTTAAAAGAATCTGACCGATGTCATATTCGATACGAATACTTTAAAAATTGCATATGAATACCAGAAAAGCAAGAGAAATGGGATTGATTCGACCACAAGGGGTACACTTGTTAAGTGAATAGAGCATGGCTACATGCCCATTCCTGGTGGAAAACCAAAACATGGACCCACAAACTGCGCTGATGATAATGTGGTGAAAGAGAGGCTATCGTGACAGGCTTCTACTCCGCGCATCAGCTCACCACATAACAACACCAACAACGCATAAAAGTGAATTGGAGCCCACACCGTAGGGCTGGTTGGTGGCAATAATGCAAGTTGACTATGGGTTTGGATCAGTCCCTGTCAGGGTTAGTGTATATCTAGGTGGAGGTCTTACTTTTAAAACCTAATTATTATCACAAGAGTCTTAATCTTTTACCTGCCGGGGTATAAAATTGTCCTTTCTTGACATCCTTTCACTATATAATTAAGAGCACATTTAACTCTGAGGAGTGATAAGGTGGACTAAAGATAGTCTTTTTTTTCTTTCTTCTTTCTTTCTTCTTCTTCTTCTTCTTCTTCTTCTTCTTCTTCTTCTTTTTTTTTTTTTTTAATATATGCTAAAAAATGTGAAGTGAACAGTCTTTTATCTTGGTAGAGGATCCAAACTCTATCGCAACCACTTCGTCAAGTTGGAATTGACCCCTACCCTTGAGCGAATTGTATGATAATACCCTTCTTCACTGCAAAACTGGATGAGCCCCCACCTTTAAAAGTTGACTAGATGATACCCCAATTGTATGGTGGTGGAGGTGGACGATGATGTTACATACAACACTCAGGGAAGCAAATTAAAAAAAAAAAAAAGTAGAAGAAGAAAAAAGAAAACAGAGAGGAAATAATACCCCTCTACCTATTCATACTGAAAATCAACAGAAAGAAAATCATGCATTTGATATGAATAAGGATAATACCGTATTATACTCAGGATAGGGACGAAGGGCACCAATACAATGAGGCATCTGATGACATTGAGATGATAAAGGGGAAATTTAACCAGAGAGAATCATTTGCAACACACAGCATATTCTAAGGGGTGGGGTGCGATTAGACTAATTTGTTGGAGGTGCATGTAACGGAGCCTAAAACTAGGGGATGTATGTAGTTTACTCTTTTCTTTTTGCATACAAAAGTAGATGGTCTCATCCTACTCATGGCTTCAGCATCACATTCTGATGCTCCATTCTAGTTTGTGTACCAGTCTATTGAAAGGAACCCTGTCCTCCCTTTCATTTCTTCCAGAATAAAGATACTCCTATCATGATTCACAAAGCAAGTTCACCACTATTTGTGCAATTTTCACACATCTCATTAGCATCCATGTAAGGCTCACATCAATGGCACTTCTCCAAAAGAAACCGTTTTGTAGAACAAGAAAAATGTGGAATAGTAAAAGGAGTAGAACTTATCTCTTATGAAATGAAAAGATAGGAAATGGAAGTTGAATAAGTATGGAATATTTAACAAAATAACTAATCTTTTGTTTCTTTACAAATTCTTAACTAAAATGGTTAGATTTTAGTGAGGGAAATGAATGGGAAAGTTCAAATGCAACATTAACAAACATTTCGCTTAGTAGTATGAAAAATTGTCTCTTCACCTTTCCCACCCTCAAAACAGATAAACTTTCAGGTTTTATCAAAAACCTACTCTTTTTCCAATCTTTCATTCAGAACCATGTATGAAGCATCTTAGACTAGGGTCTAACTTCAAAAAAGTGAATTTAATGTTATGCAACAGCATTTGTTCTGTGGTATTCTTAATACTAATTCCCCAACGAATCATAGATTTGACTAGATAAATTTTAATACTCATTCGAATAGATTGCTAGCATCTCTAATGACTCTATTTACTATGGTAATGGCAATTTGTAACCATAGCAATACTACAATAGAAGACCTCCCTTGTTGAAGTTTGCAAATATCTAAAACTCTTGAAACTTACAAATGGGATGAAACATTTTGGTTATCAGAAAATGTACAAGCAGGTGATGGAAGTCAACAGCGTTGTCACCACAACTGAAACAATGTTCACAGCATTATTGTCAAGGATCGTCATACCTGAAATTTTCTTCACTGTTGGTCCAGGCTTTCCCACCACCTTCAAATACAACAACGAAAATCTCAGTTGCCATTGCTTAGTTTTGATGTTAGAAGAATATGCAATTAAAGAAGACTAAGAGCAATAGAATACTTGTAAAATTAGGATCTTACTCAAGGGGAAGATCAAATGAAAATAAATAAATAAGAAAGAAGAAGCCCATTTGATGTGAATTAATAGGGAATCCAAGTGGCCTCTATCTGATCAATGTCAACCATTTATTACTGTTTATTTTGGGCTGAGTTGAAGTATAACAGCATGGTGTCACACATTGTTTTATGCCTAATACTTTCCCCTCCTAAAATTGATCCAAGGCAGTGGACCGGATTCGATCTGCCATCATGTTTACACAACTTCCAATTACATACATAGAAAGTAATTTATACAAACAACAATGACACAAGCTGTATCCCAGCTAAAAGGGGTCGGCTGCATGCTTGCCTTCCATCAAATCTATTTGAGGCCATACTAGGTATAAGACCTAAGCCATGCATATCTTTTCTCACAACTTCTCCCAAGGTTACCTTAAGTTTGAACCTAGGTCTTTTATTTCCTTTAATCTAGATTAAATTACTCCT
The DNA here is from genome assembly GCF_041222555.1 of Hakea prostrata. Lineage (NCBI taxonomy): Eukaryota > Viridiplantae > Streptophyta > Magnoliopsida > Proteales > Proteaceae > Hakea > Hakea prostrata. The sequence goes on along the minus strand of NC_142607.1, from coordinate 22,392,269 downwards.
CTATATGGGGGCATTTAAAGGACTCTATCGAACATGGTTATGCTACCTCCAATGACTTTTTGTAGCTTATCATTATTGGAGCTACTCCTAAATTAAACCAGCTCTAGTATGATCATTCCTTAATTTCTCTTTCTTAGTTTTTGCATTCATCCATTTCAATATCCTCATTTCTGCTACACTAGGTTGATCTCATAGCTTTTAATAGCCCGACACTCCACACCATACACCACAGCTGGTTATACGACATCCATATAAAATTTTCCTTTTGAGTTTTAAAAGGATGCATCAATAGAAAGTAATTTATCCATCATACAAAATTTTCAAAACAAATAAAATAAGAACTCGGAATATTTGTCTGAAAATGTTTACCAAAGCTAGAACCCTAGAAAGTGGAATAAGGATCAATTTACTATGCAACCTAGGTGCTGATGAAAATCCTAACTAGATTTGTAAGACTAAAGTGAAGAAGAAAATATTTGAAAATTGACGCCAACAATACAATCAATGGTTTGCATACCACAGAAGAAATCTTCACAACAAGATGCAGTGACATGTTCTTCTTACCTTATTGCGTACTGTGCAGAATCCACTGAATTGCAACGTTGCCCCCAATAAAGAGTCTATTAAACTTCCAAGTAATCCCGCAATTACTGCAAGCGGTATTACCAAAAGCTGCTTCAAAGCTAGATCATGACTACATTTCGTTGTGAAAAACCCACAAAGAACAAAAGTCAATCCAATGATGCCACCAGCAGCTGCAGCTGCTAGAAGTCCTGTGGCTGTCACGCCACCATTTGTACCTCTCCGAACTGGCTGATGAGTGGGATTACAAATTATATATTAGACAATATAAACTCAGGAGGATGTATAATTGGAACCAATGAACCTGGAAAAAGGATAACAACCCTGAAAGTTGTGATTAACCGTGGCTGTGCATTGCTAAGCATCCCAATCTCTGAAGACCAAGTGTCTCCATTGCAGCAAGCATAGTGTCCAATAATGCCTCCAATGAGGCATGTTATTACAGCAGATTCTTTTGAGTCCAGGCACTTGTCCTGACATCCCGTCAATTTTCCGACAATGACAACCAAGACAGTAGCAATTCCACTATTAGCAAGAACCTGTATCCTGTTAATTAAAATAAGGGATTCCCAGTTAAAAAGAAGGAAAAAGATTCTATGTAGCTTCAATATTCTAGAAACCTGATACTGTAAATGGTAAGTGCCCGTGCATTAGTTAACACTGAAATCAGATACAACAAGGATCTAAGTTTTATGTAGGTAAGGGAATTCTAATTTTGGAGGCCGTGGAAAGGTTAGAGGCCTTGCAATTTCCATTTTAATTACACAAAACTAACTTAACTTAGGGTTAATAGTGTTAGGAATAGATGAAACATGCTGAAAATATTTATAACTTGTATGGAGTTCCTTTCGCAACCACTCTCATCAGGTGGATGAGTTTTAACCTCTCTGAGAAAATAGCAACATAAGTCTAAATTTCAATTACACAATAAAGATCAAAGGAAGCCCTATTCCATCGAATCTTAGGCTCTATTAAAATTTTCCATTTTGTTCATAAATATGTCTAAATTTCAATTAAACAACATAGATCAACGAGGGGAGCCTTATTCCATTGATTCATAGGCTCCTCCTGTAAATTTCAACAATTTGTTCACAAGATTGAAGTTTAAGCCCACAATTCAGAGTCTTTCTATCACTGCATAACCTTGGGCACTTCTGAACAAACAGCTCACAACAAAAAAATTGACCAAATGCAAAATCTGAAACCCTTGGGAAACAGGGAGAAGTAAACGACACCCAACTAAAATAAGAGCTCCAAATACAGAATTGTATGAAAATAGCATCTCTGAAGAAGAAGTCCAATACACAAACACATTTGTGTCGTTGCTCCCCCTTTTGGTGAACGCGAGTCCAACTGGACAAATAATCAATAGAAAAAGGAGAGAAAACCCAGGAGAAAAAAAACACGGAAGAGTCAAAAGTTACCAATTGCGCTGTCCTCCTTCCTTGAAATCAGCATCGATGCTTCGCTTCTTATCTTCTCCTACTTTGGTTAGCTTAGACGAACCGAGGAAGAAAACAAGCAGCAGAGCACCATACCTTCGATACGAAATCAGAGAAAGCAATTGGATTCAATACAAAACTTTAGGTTGGTAACTGTTCAACAGAAAATAAGATAGAAGATGAGAAAACAACCTATATCCAACGGCAAAGTGAAGGGCCATGACCAAGAAGCCGAAAAACGCTCCTGATCGATCAAGAGATTTCCTTAAGAAAGCTCTTATTGCAATAACCGAAGCGATCAACAAAGCGATTGAGGATTGAATCACAAGTCTCTCCATTGCTTGGAGATTTTCTTCCACTTTCTGCCTTCCACAGATTGGGATTTGGGTTGAGATACTGAGACGTGGTTAACCTGAGAAATTGAATAATTATCATTTCTCACTATTACTGATTTTTTATAATTTATTAGAACTTCTTGAGATCTTGAATCGTGGTTTGTCTTTTAAGAGAGAGAGAGCTTAGTGCTATGTAATTAATGCATGCATGATAATAAACTGTGTTGGGTGAAGATGGAATGAGGTTCAAATCTAGACCACTCATTTCAAATTTTCTTTTTAACTTTTTAACCATACTGACCTGTAACAAAAAATAAATATATAAAAAATATATTAAAAAAATAAATAAAATAAAATTTATATATATATATATATATATATATATATATATATATATATATATATATATAGAATTAAATCTTTTAATATATTTATTTGTTTTTATTTTATAATTTTTTACCAAAGATAAACAGTTTTATAAGAAGCACTCCATACTCAAATTTCTGGAGTTTAGTAGAGAGACATTACAAACCAAGGTGGAATGTGAAACCAAACCTTATCCAGAGACAATACTTTTGCTCCCTTTGCAAATCAGTATGGGAGTTGTCTACCCTATTCACAGTCAAAACCTAATAAAAGAGAAGTTCAAGCAAAGTTTCTAGTCTCCAAAATAAGGTTACTCCACAACCAATCAACTGACTGATGCTGCTCAGTGAGAGTTAAAACTGCAACTTGTGAATTTGAAGAGACAAGAAGTCTAGATAAATTTATCAAAGATGCCAAAAAGAGCTGAAAGACCTCTGCAGTCCTTTTCTTTTTCTGCCAAAAAAGGTCCTTGTTGGTCCCAGATAATATAGCCAAAGTCTCCCTTGCCTGTGTATTTACTCTAAGCTCCATTGAAATAAACATATACAATGCCATCTTCTTCCTCAATTGTCACAGCAACCTGTAAATGGTTTCCAATAAAAGCTGGTTGAGGTGTCCAATAAGCCTACATTTTTGCGAGAGTCGAAATAGAATTTGAGCTATGTTCATGGGAAAGCCTTTGAATAGGGCTATATTACGTGTGTTCCAAATACACCAACAAAGGGAAGGCCAATACCTATTGTAGTTAGATCCTCAATAGAAATGAATTTGGAGTGAACAAAACGTATCCAATCAAATAAGGAGGCTTCGGTGAATTCTGTGGTGTCAATGCAAAGAGGAGAGAAACGCCAACATTGCTTTGCATATTCACAATGAAATAATTCATGACACACTAACTCATTAATGGATGCACAAATAAGACATATAGGGGAAGGCGCTTCTTGTCGGGCAAAAAGAGAATGCCCAACTGCCATTGCTTCATGGGAAGCTCATCACAAGAATCCTTTAATTTTTGGAAGTGTGGGAATATTCTAAATGTGCTTCCCATAGATAGATGAGAGAAGAGATATAGGTTACATTACCTTGGAATTTAACCATAGAAATACAAAACTGATATGTTGATCTTACCATGAACCTGCCATGGGATGACTTACTCCAAGCCCATTTATCTTTTGTCTTAGGGGAGAAAATTTGAAGGGCTTCAATTGTTGCACACTCTTGGAGTGAGAATGGAATTGGAAGCAAAGATCTATTTCAATCTAAAGATTGTCAATGTATAAGTTCATTTACCAAAGTGGGATCTTAGGTTAAAGGTGGGCTTACAATGCACCTACTAGGAAGGGTTGGGATCAAAGGTCTTTATATATGTGATTTCTTGGCCATTACCTACTTGTTTAATGAGTTCTACCACTAGAATGTCCTTCCCAACATGACACTACACCAACCCCAAGAACAGTTTCTAGGGGTTGCCACTTCCAAAAAATATTGGTTCCTGATATACTTGGCTGACATAACTTGGGCCCATAAGCACCCAAGATAGGTGATCAATCTCTAACCTTTTTGGAAAGAAATGCCTTGTTAAAGCAGTGGATATCTCTAAAACCAAGTCCCCATTTGTTTTTCTTTTGGCATAGGTCTCCTAGTTTACCCAATGAATTCTTTTGCTCTGGTCTTTTTTCCACCAAATTTTCTTGATTAATTGTTCCATTTTATTGCATAATTCAGTAGGGATCATGAAGCAAGACAAGGCATATATGAGCAAAACAAAAGCTATGGCTTTGCTGAGAATTTCCTTACTAGCCAAGGATAATAGCTTTGGCCTCCATCCATTCTAATCGTTTGGACCTACCAATAGAAGAGGGAATGTAATAACCCCCATGAACCTAACCCGGAACCTGAATTAGAGGTTTGAGTACTCGAGCCTCTAGTCGGAAGAAGCTATGGGCCATTCAAATTAGCCCATGTTTCTACCCCAGAGCCTATGGATCTGGATTAAGAAGGTGAATAACCTACCTTATTGGGAACCGAAAGAAGATCCAGTTGGAACCCAAATAGATGTGGGAATGCAAAAAGCCCAAGTAATGAAAAGTACAAGGGGGCGATTTCTTAAGGCAGTTGATTGGAAATTATGGCCATAATTACTTGTATTGCCCTCGGACACCCTATTTAAGCCCCCTAAACCCTATTCTTGCATTATTTTAACACTGTGGATTGTTAGGGATGACTGCAATGTCAGAGAACACATGTTGGAGAAGGAAGACCTTGTTTTGCGAAGAAACTTGCAGAGACTTTGTTGACTTTTGGATCCTAGAGGAAGGTAAGTTAACTAATCACTTATCCTATTAATTCTCTTTCTCTGTATAGAGTATTTTTCTTACAAATCTTTGTTGGAAGATCAATGGAGATGGAGAAGGTTTTTTTTTTTTTTTTTTTTTTTTTTTTTTTTTTTTTTGTTTTTTGTTTTTTGTTTCTGATATAATCTCCGGGAAAATAGATTCCATATTTATTTTAATGGCGGTTGATTTCAAAGAGAGTTATTAAATTTTAGATTAGTGTTGTGTTTAGTTCTTTTGTTTTGAGATTGGAGAGGCATCTGTGGTGCTCTTGGAAAGTGATTTAGGCTTAAGATCATCCCAAAATCTGTCAAAAATGGACGATCAAAAGTCTGAATTTCTAACTTTAGAAAATTGCCAGGAAACTTGGTGGTTGCTTAAGTAAGTCGTTTAAGGTGTCGATTGGACCAACCGCCTTAAGCAATTGGCTTAAGAGACCTGCTAGTTTCCAGAACCTGTTTTGAGGTTTTTTTTTTTTCCATCAGTTTGATTCCTGAACCTAAATGTAACTTTATGAACATAACTCTAGGGTTTATAGGATCTACTAAAGCGTTTGGTTGTGAGAATCTTGATCATCTATTACTATTTTTCCACTTAAAGGACACAATTACATTTATTGCTAAATTGTTTGATATGTCTAAGCATGTCTACAATCCTTTAACTTGTTGGAATTATTGTATGCATGATTAACTACTAATTGTGAATTATAAATGATATTTGTTGTGTTTTACTTCAATGTATGATGAGACTAGTGTGGTATGACTTGCGGAATACCTAGATTGGTATCCTTATCCTTGAACATCAAGGATTGTGGTATGTACCCATGTTCTTGATGCTTCTTACACTTTCCTTAGTTGTTGTCCTTAATGACTATGATGTTTAGATGCATGGTTAGGTTACTCATATATGCTACTATCCTTTCGACAGGGGTATTGAAGCCGAATGACCCACGAAGGTAGTGACGTGGTCTTGTGGGCATCCAACAGAGGTAACCAATCAGTGAGCAACAGAGATAACCAGTCCATGAGAAGACATAGTGGCCTACTATTTGTCATGCAGTGGTAATATTGCATATATTGAGGGTTGGGCTCATGGGCATCGAAAAGATGGCTTGGGTGTCATAAGGAGACATGAGAGGCATCCACCCTAGCATATATAAGGTAAGGGAATGTTGTCCAACAAAAGTACTCAGTCCGTGAGGATTAGCATTCCTAGGTGAAGAAAAATACTGGACCAAAAGGGTACCAGGCATGAGGAAAGGTATCTGGAACCACATATAGTGTGTTGTCGTATGACCTTGCATTGGGTTTAGAATCCTCGACATGGCTAGTACTCAAACCAATGGTTGTGGTGGGAACGTATACACCAATACCCCATCCATAGTTGATGAAGTGGATCGTACCCTTTAGTCAAGATCAAAGACAGCCAATCTATGAGAAATCAGAGTGACAAGACCTTCCCAAAGGAGGTCCGATGTATATCTTAATGCATGTCTACCAAGCTATAGACCTGCACAATTAGATTTCTTGGATACATACATAGCATATCATCTCATTACTCATCTCTTTATTCTATTTTTTATTTTTTATGTAATCATGCTATATGTATGTGATTGCGGCTTTACTAAGTTCTTTAGAATTCATTACTTGTGGATTTATTATTTTCTTCAGATTATTTGTAGGTTATGAGGGAACCATTTTCCAAGAGAGTTCGATGCCAATGGAACCAAACTATGAACCCTTAAGGGAATACCCTAAGGCGTACGGAGACGCCTACCCCTTTTGGGACTATTCCTATGGAGTCCAACCTTTTTGAGACTCAGGAGGTTACCTATGAGCTCATAGTTGCTTTGGTTGGGATTATGTTTTGTTTGTCCATCATGTTAGGCGGGTTGCTAGACTTCTCGAACAGCTTGGGCTAGAAGAGTTTTGTAAACAATAATGAGACATTTTTTGTTTTACTTCTACATTCTTATTTTTAGATACTCTTACCATTCATTTTGGAATTTTGGAACCTTATTTCCTTTATTAATTAATGAACTAATTCTCTTGCTCTTGATTATGGGATTCTGTGCTTTATTTATTATTGATAGTGTAATTCAGATCTTGTGGTATGGATCACACCCATGGGTTGTCAGATCCGATACCGTCAGGTGGGGTGTGACAAGGAAAACCAAGATATATAACATGATAGTTTACTTCCTTGATGTCTTAGGAAGCTAAAATGTCATCCCAAAGAGAGGAGGGGGTTCTTGTGCTAAGGACGATTGCTGACTTATCTAAGTTGATATGGAGTTTTGAGGTTCGCTCATAATCCTGCAAGATGACATTAGTGAGTCACTGGGAGCAGAACTTTCCGACTGAGGAGATGTGTGGGGTGCTCCCTTTGCAATGTTTGATTCAACATGCACCAGTACTACTAAGGGAAGATATGGAACATAGTGGTCAAAGTATCTCATTGCACCTTGCTTCCCTAGATGGGAGAAGAAGATGCTCAAACTGACATAGGCCTCCATACCAACACACTCCACTAGCATAGTTCCACTACATCAAAGGTTTGCACCTAATCTTGGTGACAATAATCGTGCCCTAATAGACCTACCATTTCAAGTAACCATTCCCTCTCTACATTCGATCCCACCAATCAAAGCCCCTTTCTACCATTGGATCCCTCAACAGCCCCCCCCCCCAACATTCAACATTTCACTTCCTCATCCCGTCCCCATAACACCTTTTTACCATGATCCCAATGCCAATAACCATTTTTCCTTATTACAACATCAACTTCAAACCTGTTCGGACTTATCTGAGACAATTTTCTCTCTTGTACCTATATTAACTTGGGTACAAATCACAGGTGCTAATCCCATGGCCCCACCCATACTCTTCCTTCTAGCATGCCTCAAATGTGCTCCTTTTAAGGGCTTTTATCCCCCCAATGTCGCCCAATGAACTTTTTGTCTTTCAGCAAACCCATGTTCCAAAACCTTCTTTACTCAATTAGGCTCACTCCTCATCACACACAAGCCTTATAAAATCACAATTGACACCTAGCTCTATGATCCTATTTCCACCTCCACCATACCATCCCAAACTGAACCTATGTGAGGCCAAGAGACCTCAAATAACCACCAACAAAAACTCAGTCCAGGAACCAACCTAAACCCCAAACCAGACCATCACCTCTTTGCATTCTTCCTTCTACAGAAGTATCCAAATAGAAGAGGTCATGTAAGGGGAAGATCTATGAACAGAACCAGGAAGATGAACTATGATGCAAGCCACCATTTTTTAGAGCTTACCCTCATGGAGGAAAGACACCTCCATGGGTCACAATGAAGCTTTTCACATTGGTAGGGCTTGGGGAGCTCCTTGACAATTCATTTGGAACAATAAAATAGGGTGTCAATAAAATCCTATTGGCTCAAATAGGCCCAAACTTGCCTTGAGCCTGAACCAATCTGTTGGTAATACATCAAAAGTAATTCAATTCAATTAATTGATGGGGAAAAAATTCCTTACCTGAATTCGCTTTCCCTTACTTGAAGTATTCACAACGGAAGTTTAGATCCACGTTCTCGTTCCACCACCAAAGGTTTACCGGCGAGATTCCTCAATCACAGGGAAAGGGAATAATATCCACAACCCAAATGCCGTGGATTAATGGAATGAAGATCAAATACTAGCAAAGAAGAAAATCTAAGCCTGCGATTCTAAGAGAGAGGGAGAGAGAGATGGAGCCGCCGTTTCTCAGAGATTCGCTCGTGCGAATGAATTACTCCGTTACTTACTCACTAATGCGGTGGTTACTAAAATATATAACCTATTTTGTAACCGCCCTAATAGTGAGTTTCCAATATTGCCCTTGGGCATTTAATTTATTAATCAAATCAATAAATTCCAACACAATCCTAACCCAATTTTTTTTTGTATCCAAAGGGCAGGCTTAGGTTACAAATTAATCATCCCTGACAAGGTCGGGTTGGATTTATGTTTAGCCCTCTGGCCAATTGAGTGCAGCCTCACCCAACCCTTTGTTAGTTTAACTTAATAAATTTTCCCCCTCCTTTTTCTCTGTTAGTCTTTCTCAAGATAATGTGTCACCAACAATCCATCGTCATCTCTGTTTGATAACATTAGATTTATGATCATAACTTTTGATATATAGGGATGATTTGGAATTTTTTTTGAAAGGAACTTGGTTATGAATTGTTTTGCAAATTTCATGTTATAAAGTATTATTTTGTCTTGTCAAACTAAGTATTATTCTATTTTAGAAAAAGTTCTCTTTAGCAGTATAAGTGCAGGTGATTCTGATTTAGACTAACCATACCTTTATTTATAAGTAATGGGTTCGTTTACAATGTTTAAGGATGTAGTCATATTCAAACCCATTGTTTGTAAATAAGAAAATGAGTCTTAGTGCATTGAATTATCAAACTAACACTTTAGATAAGAAGGGATAAAAATTAGGGTCATGGTAAATCAAGGCCTACCTGACCAAACCCGACCCTATCGAGATTAATCAAGGTGAGGTGGGCTTAGAGAAACCCTATCAAGTTTGGGTTTTGGTTGGGGACTTTTAAACCTTGATAGGGTTGGGTAGGGTTTGGTTATGATTTAGTCTCCAAGGTAAGGTTAGGAGGGTTCAAGGCTGACCCCTTCCTAACCTAGCCCATTGACACCCTTATCTCCAAATTAGTGAGATTTGATGTATTATTCTTGATTGAAACAAGAAGTTTGTAGTAAAGGGTGGAACAAATTTGAAGGTGATAGAGGATGCATGGAGCATACTCAGTGGCTCCAAAGGGTCTAGAGATTTGTGTCTCCTTTGAAATGAACTGGCGGAAGTTTGTATTCTGGCAGTTGATAATCATTTAATCAACTGCAAAGTATTGCATGCGAATGGATAGGCTTTATTGTCTACTAGGATCTATATTGATCCCATAAGACATCAACTACATAGTATGGGATAAACTTCGCAACATTCATGGGAACAAGTAGGAAGACTGGATGTCCGTTGGAGATTTTAACATAGTACTAGCTTGGCATGAGAGGGAAGGTGGAAATAGAATCAGAGAGCAGGATGTTTGACAATTTTGCGATGTGATTGACAATTGCACTCTAACAAACCTTGGGGCAAAAGGCCTAATTTATGCATGGAGGAATAATCAATAGGGGTAGGCATTGATTAGGAGCATATTGAATCGAGCACTCGCAAACCCAACCCGGAGGATGAGCCCTGAAAATGCCAAGTTGACAATGAGATCTACGATCATTTCCCCTTATTACCGATTCAGTTGGAATGGTGAAGATGAGGATGAGACCCTTCCAATTTGAGAATTGTGGATGCAACACCCCAATTGTAAACCCATAGTAGAAGAAGCATGGTGCCAAGTGGCTTGTAGAAGACCCTCAAAGATCTTAATAGAAAAATAGGAACGTTGTGAGGAGCCTCTTAGGAAGCAAATTTAAGGTGTATTTAGTAAGCTACAAATCAACATTGTCTCACTTTTATCAGAATTGGTTTTTTCACACAATCTTCGCTCTTTAGATTTTGTTGAAGAAAGGAGAACAATTATTATAGGGAGTTGGAAGAGAAAATAGTGAGGAAGAAATCACGTGGCAACAAAAATCGCACATTACATGGTTACAAGTAGGCAATATGAACACTAGGTCTTTCCCTTCGACTAATTTGCAAAAAAGAGCGTACAAAATAATTTCTAGGTTATAGAAATGAGGAAGGGGATGGATGAACCCTAAGGATGAAATCATAGAAAAGGTCCTTACTCATTGTAGGGAAACGTTTGCTTCAGAGGGTGTAAATGAGTTGGCAATACAACAAGTTCTCTACCATATACAACCATAGAGAGTGGAGCACTACCATCCCATTATCTTGTTCGGGGCATCCTTCAAGGTTATTACCAAAATTATTATTGAGATGATGAAGAAGTATTTGGGTCCCTTGATCTTACCTTGGCAATCAGCATTTGTTCCCACCTGAGCTATATTAGATAATGTTCTCTCTGCCCATGAAGCTTTTCATTTCCTAAGATCAAAGAAGAAAGGGAAGCAAGCATAGGTTTGTAGGGCTCAAGCTTGATATGCATAAGGTCTACAATCACCTTTAATGGCCATTTCTAGAGGGGGTGTTAACTAGGTTGGGTTTTGCTGGAGAATGGGTCCAACTAGTGATGTAGTGTGTGATGACTACCTCTTATAAATTTCACATAAACGTCTGTGGAAGGTTATATTAAACCTAAAAGGGGAGTGAGGCAGGGGGACCCCCTCCCTTTCTTATTTATAATATGCACACAGACACTCTCATCATCTCTCAATGCAATGGAGGAAGTAGGTTTGTTGGAGGGGATGCACATCTGAAATAGAGGTACCCCATTGACACACATGTTGTTTGCTAATGATTGTTTAATATTTTATGGATTGACTTTTATCCAAACACACTGTGATGCCAGTGGCCAGGTAGCAAACCTATCCAAATCATCTATAATATTCATACACCTGTGAAGTTTCAAAGATGGTTCTCCAGGATCTGTAAAATCAAGATGACTCTCCACTATTAAAGTACTTGGAACTCTCGACCCTATTTGGTAAGAATAACATGAGGCTTTCCAGGAAATCCAAGACCCTCTCTTGAGTAGGCTAGAAGGGTGAAGAGAAACTTACTTTACCAAGCAAGCAAGGAGACCATGTTGAAGCCAGTGGTGTTTGCATTGCTCAATTATGTGGGACTTCGCTTCTTACTACCTTCAACAGATCACACTTAATCAAGAATGCAGGGAACAAACTTCTTATGGGGGCAACCAGGAGGGAAGGAGTGAAATCCATTAAATCAATTAGGATTGAAATTGTAAATCCAAGGAGAAAGGGGGATCGGGGCTCTGAAATACTAAAATGCAAAGTTTGGGGTTGCTAATCAAATTAGCATGGAAGTCACACTTAGAACCTAGTTCAAATTAGGCTAAGCTAACGAAAGCGGCTTACCATGCAAACTCTAACTTCATGTCGGCTAAGGTAGAGACCAACTCTTTGGGCATAGATAGAAATTCTATAGGGTCGTCAGGGGTGCTACAAGAGGGTCTGTTGTGGAGGATGGATCTCAAATTTGCATAGGAAAGTCTTAGTAGATCTCGTATCTATCTTCTTGACTAGGCTAGAGAACTGCACAGACCTAGTACTTCAGATGCAAAGAAGTCATCCTTGAGACAATGTGAAAAATGATTATGTTAGTTACACAAACTTGAAGGCGATAAATTTCCTCTAGTGCACGTATGCTACGAGGGGCATCAACAAGAGAAGAGTTGGCCATCCGAAAATTGATATTGACCTTGTAGAATTTCTTTTATAAGAATTCATAAAAAAAATGTAAATACAAAACATGTATAAAAGAGTGGAAAGGAAAAAATAAAAAATAAAATGAAAAAGCACACTTAGTCACATATAACGGATTCTTGTATTGAAGAGAGAGAGAGAGAGAGAGAGAGAGAGAGAGAGAGAGAGAGAGAGAGAGAGAAAGAGAATGGATAAAGAAAAAGAAGAGAGAATAGATCAAATAAAAGAAAGAGATTGCTTTTAATCTACAAAAGGGACAAAAATAGAAGGCAACTTGACCATTTTAAAATCGTGGGCTTTGGCTGCAGAGGAACAATTCTGGTTTCAAAATATCAAGAGGTAAGTACATCAAGAACAAAGATAGAACTACCAGGTATTATCATCTCTCCTCAAAAATTCATTTGCATAGGGGTAAAATTGAGAACATTGAATACATGGGGAAGTTTGCAACTACACCGTTTGAAATTGCACATGCTTTTTCAGACTACATGCAAACCCTGTTCACTTCCTCTAAACCCCTAGATCCATGCTTCATTGAATGCTTATTCCCGAATATGGCCACGACGGTTCAACTAGAAGGAATTTCGGCACCCCCATCTCTGGAGGAAATTAAGAAGACTATCTTCTTATTGGATCCTCACAAAGCTCTGGGTATGAATGGGTTTAATGCTTTTTTCTATCAAAAGCATTGGTATCTAATAAGTAAAGACCTCTTTGACCTTGTGCAATTATTTTTCAACAATTCATCTCTACCCTTTGGAACAAATCATATGCTCTTGTGTTTCATCCCAAAAAAGGAGCAACCTAGAGTGGTAGCAGACTACAAACCCATCAGTCTGTAATGTGAGCTATAAAATTATGGCAAAAATCTTGGCCCGAAGGTTGAAACCCCTCTTGGATTCTTTCATCTCCCCATGTCAAGGGGTGTTTGTGGCTAATAGACAAATCTCTGATAACATCTTCCTGGCCCAGAAAATCTTTTTTTTTTTTTTTCTGAGAACCACTAGGGGAAAGGTTGGGTATGTGGCTCTCAAACTCGACATGTCCAAAGCTTACGATAGAGTGGAATGGAACGTTCTCATCCAATTGTTTGAGTTTTTAGGGTTTGACCAAAAGTGGTGCACACTCCTAGACAAAATAATCTCAACTACCTCTTTTTCAATAAAACACAATGGTAACCCTTACTTCTGGTTCTCGGGAACCCGGGGCTTAAGACAAGGATGTCCTCTTAGCCCCTACTTATTCCTCTTCATTATGGAGATCTTGTCTAGACTGTTGAATGAATATAGATTTCTCAACCTTTTCAAAGGAATCTGTTGGTGCAACCTAGAGGGTGGTGATTAGGTTGTACCCCGTGGATTATCCCAAATTCTCGGTTTGATTGGAATTTCAAGGTAAGTTAACAATTTAAATGAAATTCAATAAAGGCAAGCAATCACAACACATAATTTATAGTGGTTCGACTATACAAGTCTACGTCCACTCCTCTCTTGGCCTCAAGAGAGTATTCTACTATTGATTCTCTTTCAATACAATGGGTAGAGATCAAACCCTTACAATAATATTTGTTGCAGGGCAAGAGTACCCTTTACAATCTTTGTTTAGCAAGTAGGGCAAGAGCACCCTTCACAATCTTTGTTTACGAGCAAGAGCACCCAATCAATCTTTCTTCACGGGCAAGAGCACCCAATCAATCTTTCTTCACGGGCAAGAGCACCCAAGACCAAATTCTAATCAACCTAGACTAGAATTCAACAACCAATACAAATACAAGAAGTGTCGGATATTACCTTAACAAGAGGTGTGACACTTTACCTCTTGTGTGAGTGTGATGCAATGTGAGTTGTATGCTCAAATTGAAATGTATGCACCACCGACGCCTTTAATCACCTCAAGCTTGGCTTCCACAAGCTTAGTAACACCTTGGTATATCTCTTCAAGGTTAGGAGTGGGTGATAGGCAAAGCACAACACCTTTAGTCACCTCGAGCTTGGTTTCCACAAGCTTGCTTAATACCTTGGAATGTTCTTCAAGGTTGGGGAGAAGGTGAAAAGCAAAGCACAAGGCTTTCTTGCAAATTGAGAGCTTAGGATCACTTGGGGAGTGGGTGATCAAGTGTGAGTGTTCAGCCTCTCAAATGAGGTGAATTGGGCTTATATAGAGTACCTTTGAGTGCCTAAAGCCAATCCCTAACGGATAGAAAACGGACATAATGTTTGTCCCGTTTTTAGCCCAGACGGTCAGCCGTCTGCCCAAATGGTCGTCCGTTTGGCTTAACTAGCCCAGACGGAATTCCGTCTGGCCTTCTGTGATTGAAAACACAGAAATGCTAAACCAGAAGGTCAGCCGTCTGCCTAGATGGTCGACCGTCTGAGCCCTGTTTTACTGAATTAAGTTGGGGCTGGGACATGGCTTGGGTTTTTGGACTTTTTGGTCAACCCTAAACATTGTACACCTCACTAACATGTCCTAGGTCACTCTAGTAATATGAATTACATTTGATTGATGCATTTACATGAATGTGTATGCGAGAGTGTCCTAAGCCCCTAATTCAGCCTAAGTCTTGATCTTCAACTTGATCTTCAACTTGATCTTCGACTTGATTTTGTGCAACGGTCTTCATGTCCATCTTGGCATGATCTTGGCTTTGACTTGGAGTTGGTCCACTTCTTCTCATCTTGAACTAAAACATCACAACTCAATATAGCCATTAGTAATTCATGCTTATTATCATCAAAAACAATAGAGGCTAATGTGGCAAATGCTGACATGGCATTTTCCAACAATCTCCCCCTTTTTGATGATGATAAACACATGAATGATTGGAAAATATGAATGATAATTAATAGCAATAAACACTCATTCATATGCATGTTATTTACATGTTTTTCCATGGTGAATTCTAATTCATGTTTGTTATCATCAAAACATGGTGAATTCAAGTTTCATGTTTTGTTATCATCAAAACCAATGGAGGCTGATGTGGCAAAATGCTGACATGGCATTTTCCAACGGCATCAAAGTAGCAAGAAGAGCTCCTTTCATATCTCTTCTTTGCTGATGACACTTTCCTCCTCTGCCAAGCATAAATGGATGATGTTTTGGCCTTGAAAGCCATTTTAGAACTTTTTTCCGATATTACGGGGGAACAAATAAATTTTGAGAAAAGTGGGGCTTTCTTTAGTAGAAACGTTTCAATGGGGGATAGGAATGTGATTCTTTCCACGCTTGGAATCAATGAATTGAAGAAAGATTCAATTTACCTGGACACTAACCTATTCCATGGCAGATCTAAAATGAAGGATCTACAGTTTGGAATTAACAAAATGAGGAAAAAATGGCAAACTAGAAAGCTTCGAGTCTATCCTTTGCAAGGCGAGGAGTTCTACTATAATCTATCCTTCAGCCACAATCGGTGTATCAAATGCAATGCTTCAAATTCCCAAAAGTGCTTTGCAAGAAAATTGATTCCCTATGCCAAAAATTTTGGTTAGGAAATTCGGCAAAGGAAAGACAGTTGACTCTTATCTCGTGGGATCGATGCTGCCAACCAAAGGAAAATGGTGGGCTAGGGTTCAAAAAAATGGAGGAAGTCAACATGGCTCTCTTACTCAAGCAAGGATGGAGAATGCTCCAGAACCCAGAATCAATCTAGGTACAAACACTAAAGGCAAAGTACTTCCCAAACACTACACCGTTTGACCCAAAGGTGAAAAAAAAGAAGATGATCATGGACACGGAATAGCATTTGAGGAATCTTACAAAAGCTCAAAAATATGATATGGAGAAAAATTGGGAATGGGAGAAACACTTTCTTTTGGTTCGATCCTTGGATCAAAACCTGGAAGATCGATCACTCCTTGAACCTGATATCGAGCGATGGGAAAGAAACATGTCACCGGCACAGGTGGCGAGCTCAATCAATGTGCCCAACAAGGAGTTGTCTCCTCCCCTAAACTCTCACCTACTTCATTTCTCCAACATAAATATCTCAAATGAAAATGATACCTGGATGTCTCTTATTTCACGCAATGGGGAATTTTCTGTCAAACTGGCATGGAAAGCTCTTTGGCAAATAAGATCAACTTCACAATCTAATACTTACATCGGATGGTGGAAGTTCTTTTGGAAATTACCCATACACCCCAAACTTAAGATTTTCTTTTGGCATCTCTTAAATGTAGGTTTACCAGTCAAGGCAAAACTTGCCCAATGGACAACTTTGTCCCCAAACTGTAAAACCCAGCCCTAACCTTGACCCGGAAACCTTGTTATTTGTAGGTCCGATGACCCGGAGTAAAGTAAGAAGTCAGCTTTGGGCCATCCCAGTGGAGGACTTGGTGTCTGGCCTTGAATCCATGAAAGTTGATGATGAAGTTCTATTTATGGAAACTGAATCTTGATGAAGATCGGATTAGTTGATGGACTTGGAGTGCTCTCTATCTTGGTTTGAAGGCATTTCTACCTATTAGGTAAGTCACTTGACTTGTGTGCAAAACCCCTTTATGATTGGATTTGATCTGGGCCTTCAATTCCCTGTTTTGGACTTGCTGTCAGCATTGGTCGACTGATTGGTCGACTGGGCCAGTCGACCAATCCACTCGACCAATGAGTGTTGTCTTTGGCAATTAGGTTTTTCTTGCTCTATTTAAGTCCAATCTTGAGTCTACTTCGTATTTGCTGCCTCCAAACTCTCTGGAACGAACCAAAGACCTCTGCAAGTCATCTCCCTTGCATCCTTGGTGTTTTCTTGACGGATCTTCGTCGAAACTCTTCCTTTTGCATCAAAAGGTATGTCTACTCTCTCTTCTTCTCCTCCATCTTTGTTTTTCTTTCCTTTTTGAGTTGAGACAGTAGAAGAGATGCTGCATTCTCTGTTGCAAACATCTATGAACATGTTCTCATGATCATCCTAAGGATTTGAGGCTAGAACAATGATCTTAACCATGATCATTGCAAGCTTTTGAAGGAATCATGATCAAACCATGATCTAATCTTGTTAAACTTCTGATTTGAATTCTGATCTCTTTGGATCTTCTATATTGACCATGTTAGTAGTTAATTACTATGTTTTCTTTCCATGATCCATGATCTATCAATCTCTAGTTGTTCTCTTCTACCATACTATGTGTTCTTCATGAATCATGGTAGTTACATATATGGTAGGTTTTATTTCCTTATTTAGATTTATGCTTCTAAGCCTTTTTCCTTGAAGATCTAAGTATGTTTTCATGATACCGTTACCTGAAGCAATGATCCATCCTCCTATTGTTCTTGTCTTTGATTTCTATTTCGAATTCGTCAAGATCCATGGTTGATCTAATTATGGTAACTTTTTGTTTCCTAATTTGGATCTTGATGTCTTGATTTGATTGGTGTTTTGAGGTCCCCTATATGTTAGAATACTACTGATGTAGTTTACCCCTTGATTAGTACCCTTTTGAACCACCAAATTCGGATTTCATATCTTAAAACTCTGTTTTTTTTAGCTATCGTCTCGCATTGGTCGATCGATTGGTCGATGGACCAGTCGACCAATCCACTCGACCAATGAGTACAAAGCAACTCGAATTGGTCTGTGTTGGATGTTTTGGTATCTTTTCTATTAGGGATCTTTCCTAATATGTTGTATATACTTGTTTAGGACCTTCTTCTCAAGTTTGCCAAGATCTTACTTGATTTCTTAGGATTCCTTTGCGAGTTATAAAAGGTAAGGATGGTTATTTCCTTAATTACATAGATAGCATGAATCTAGTTTCTATATTTGAATATCATTGACATGTTTCCTAAATTAGATTCTTACAATGATATACTACTGTTGTATAACTTTGATTACAGTAGCATTGCTTAAATTGATTCATGTATGATTTACTTACCAATTATATACAAGTTGATTGTACTTATTGATTTCTTTCCATATATGAAGTTACCATATATGTGATGATATGAATTGATGCATGTGTATGCTTAAGTATGGTTTGGAAAGGAGAGGTGTCCTTTTGACACTTCTGTCCTTGGACTACTACGGGAATATTATGGGATGTTTCCGGAGATGCCCTCTGGACACCTTCCCTAACTGTTGGATGACATATCTAGGATTGTCTAGTAGTGTTTGGCTAGGATGTCCTGTTATGTCGACCCTAATCGGAGGGGTATTGAGACCGAACGACCCGTGGTAGCAATGGGGATTCATGGGCGCTCAAGACCGGTAACCAACCCGTGAGAGGACAGGGAATCACATTGTGGGGGCCATTTATTGGTAGGGTTGCATATGGTTAGACTTGGGCTCACGGGCGCTTAAGACCGGTAACCAACCCGTGAGAGGACGTGAGAGCTTCCCGTTTACCATATGTGGATAACCAATAGGGTTGATGAGTCCGTAGTCAAGGACTATGAGGACTCTAGTGTGAAGGATACCGGAAAGGATCGTCAGGGACGAGGAATGGACGTATCTGGATCTGACTTGATGTAACTAAGTAGAAGACTTGCATTTGGCTAGGTTTTACCCCGACATGCGCCAAGATTTATACCAAATGGTTGTGAGAGAGTGTGTTGACTTAACCCCCGCCATGGTTTGTCCCGAGGGATGAAGGACCCATTACCAATCGGCTGCTCAAGACCGGTGAAATGATCCGTGAGAGAATCCAAGATATCTTAAATGGTTGAGGATGTGAGTGGACTTTCCTAAAGAAGTACGGTGCTATGACTTAAAGCATGTCCGCCAATAGAGACCAAAGCATACATAGAGTTAGATTCATTCATTCATTGCTTGTCTCATATCATATTGCATTTATGTTTGTTCTGGAATCCTGCCATTTATGTTATTATGGATTTTTAACTGCCTTACTAAGTTTCTTTGAAACTCAATCCTTTATTGTACAATGTTTGTTAGACTATCCTGCAGGTACTGAGTACTATGACGGTCCCTATGAAGAAGTGCAAGGCGAAGAGGCATATCTCCAGGAAGGTGATTGCGGTTACCACAATTACATTGAAGATCCCGCGAGTGGTTATGCTCCGTACGATGCTTAGTCCGACCATTGAGTGGAAGCGTCCTTGTGCCATTTATGAGATTTACACTTATAAGGATGTTGTCTATAAAGTGGATAACAATTTAGTTACCCAATGTACTTGCTACTGGGATTAGATTTTGTCTAGTTTATTCTTTTTAGAGCTACTTTTCCACTGGTTGTAGAGTGGGATTTTTGCCTCACTTTACTTATCTGTTTGATACTCTGATTATATCTATCATTCTGATTCATTTATGATTCATTCTTTCTTTATTGGATCTATGGTTTATCTTCCGCACTTTTATTATGATTGTTCATGATTATGTTATTGTTTATGTGGGAGGCTGATCACTCGATACCTGATTTTCTTTTGGCATCTCTTAAATGTAGGTTTACCAGTCAAGGCAAAACTTGCCCAATGGACAACTTTGTCCCCAAACTGTGAGTTCTGTGATAAGTGCTTAGAAACTGCATGGCATGTATTCCTTTCATGCGATTGGACAAAAAGGATTTGGGCGGCAGGACCCTTGGGGCTAAGAACGGAAAGTGTAACAACCTCGGTAATTCTAACCTGGGATCCGTATTGTAGGTCCGAGAACCTGAAGGTCTAGTCGGGTAAATTTGTGGAGTGTTCGGATAGAAGTCCATGATCCATACCTGAACCCATGGATTTGGATTCTCTGATTGAAGAGCCTGCCTTGCTTGGTAGTTGGACTTCTGGAAGGCAAGTGATGTATGGGGATGTCTAGAATGAAGGTAAGATCTTCCCCATGTCTTCTTTAGGGCTAGGTTGTACTTGGACATCAACCCCCTGGCAAAAGCACCTTTGTATAGCAAAATACATGGGGGCGGTTGCTAGTGGCGGTTGATTGAACCAAGCGACCGCCTGGAGCGACTGCCTGATTCTGGTTGCTGGATTTTGCCCTATTTTTCCCCTTGACTTCTATAAATAGTAACCCTCGCCTATTTTACAAATATTTTATTCATGGTTACCGTTTTTGGAGGTTAAACGGCTATGGAGAACTGCCGAAAGCATATCTGAAGTGCTGCTAGAGTCCCAGAAGGTTCTACTGTTATTCATACTCAATTCAGTTGAGGTAAGTGATTCCTTGTTCACTTATGCTTCACCACTTGCTATGATTAAGGTAGTTTAGTGTTCATCTTTAGTTGTTCTTGATCCTTCCGTTGCATTGTCTATCCTTTTGATGATCTTGGTTAGATCAGATCAAAAAATGAAACCCTGCTTTCGTGAAAAGGGCTGATCTGAACAAGGGAAGGTTTCTGGGTAATCCATTTGTGATGATTGTTAAGTTTCATATCACCCATTGGTTATGGGAATAATAGATTTGAGATTCAGACTATGATCATCCAAATTTTGGATTAAAAATGGATGATCAGAAGCCTGAGTTTCATATTGAAACTCTCTGTTTTTGGGGCGGTCACTAGTGGCGGTCGCTCAACCTAAGTGACCGGCATGAGCGACCGGCTGGTACACAATGACCAAATGGCTTTTGGTTTTGATCCGATTTGATTCATTTGACTTATACCTTATTGTAACCCTGTGTATAGGTGTCCTCTTTTTGAAGAGAAAATTTTATAATTGTTTACGGATTTATTTTTACGAACGAATTACTTATATGCAGGTAAGGACATACAATCCTAATCTTTATAAATTGGCTTGAACATGCTAGTCCAATGTCTTCCTTCACTGTTCTTTTGTTCTATATACTGTTGTAATCATGTTTCATATGTTGATCTTGTTATATGACTGCTGTTTACACTGTCTTTACTTATACTATGATGGTTATGAATTGATATACTGATGATGGTTAGTTTGCGATTATGAAGGATGAGGTATTCCATTGGGATATCTTAGCTTGGGATATCAGAAGGCTGTGGTATGGGACACATGCCTGCTGATGTCTCCAGACTTGTCATAACTACTGGATGATATACTTAGGTAGAGTCTAGAGTTGCATGGCTAGGTACCCCACATGCTACTACCCTTTCGGTGGGGGGAATTGAAATCGGATGACCCGTGATGACAGTGATGTGACGTTGGTCCACTGTTAGTCATATAAATGGTAGGGTTGCATATGTTAGGGTTGGGCTCAAGGACGTCTAAGGAACGAACCGGGTGTCGTGATGAGTCATGAGAGCATTCCGCCCCAACAATATGTGAATGACCATAGAGTTATGGAATGAAGTCCAATAGCGGTAGCCAGTCCGTGAGGGTTCTCATTCCTAGGTTGCGAAGGATACTGAACCGAGTTGGTTGGTGCCATGGGGGATGTATCTGGACTTCATGTAGTATGTTACATATATGACCTTGCATTGGATTAGAAACCCCGACATGCACCAATACTCATTGCCAATG
Source organism: Hakea prostrata (assembly GCF_041222555.1). Taxonomy (NCBI): domain Eukaryota; kingdom Viridiplantae; phylum Streptophyta; class Magnoliopsida; order Proteales; family Proteaceae; genus Hakea; species Hakea prostrata. The sequence continues at coordinate 22,370,475 of NC_142607.1, read as the reverse complement.
GTCGTGGCGAGAGAATGTTGACTTAACCCCAGCCATGGTTTGAGAGCCAGGTGTTGACTTTCCATTTTGCCCAGGATCCCTACAGAGGTAACCAGTCCTTGCCGGATTAGAGTGACTAGACCTACCCAGAGGAGGGCTGGTGTATATCTTAAAGCATGTCAACTGTTAGAGACTTGCATAGTTAGATCTTAGCAGCATTCATACTTTACACTCATGCATATCATATGTGCATTTCTGATTTGTTGGACATATGGATGGGAATTGTTATTGTTCTTACTGAGTTCTTCAGAACTCATTCCTTTATTTGTATATGTTTTATTAGTCTGTGCAGATGGAGGAAATGTGTCGGAAGATGGATTGGTTTCCTATGAAGGAACCTTCTCGTATGAAGAAGATGTGGTACCGACAATGGGAAATTGAGATAGCCTGTGCGGGAGCTCTGCCGAGTGCATGGAATGCACTTATCGCACCCATTGATGGGCGGAGAAGACAAGTTGCCAGACAGTGTGGTCACCGTATAGAGGAGAATTGGAGGACCCCTCATCTTGATAAACTTGAGTCTAAGTTTATAGCTTTAGAAAAAGAAATTGGAAAGAAAATAATTTAACTCTTTTTGATTGCTTCCGCTGAACTCGTATTCTTTTGATTTATTATTCTTTCATTGATTATTTATTGGAGTATTTGGACTCCTGTAATCCTTTAAATTTATTAATTGAACTATTCTTGCTCTTGATTGTCTTTATTTGTATTTATTATTGTTGATAGACTAAAAATGTGGATCCTGTGATGGATCACTCCCACGGGTGTCGGGCGGATAACCGAGACCAACGGGTGGGGTGTGACAGAAAGATTGGCTAACACATCAGTCATGGATCTCTACAATAGTTTCATCCACGACTATGGAATGGATAAGGCGTCAAAGAGATGGATGGTGTCCGTTTTTATAATTACATGCTACTTTATCTGGAAAGAAAGGAATAACCAACTTTTTAATAAAGTCAATCCCAACCCCATAAGAGTGTTACATAACATAGGGACTTGGATTCATGATTTAAATCTTAAAACATAAGAAACTGCTCCAATCCCTAATAACCAAATACAAGCCTAGCCAGCCAAACCAAACATTTGCTTTTGTAAAAGTTTAGCTAACTTAACATATGGTCGTATGTTGGTTTGTGCAAGGGTACATAATGTAGAGCTAGACAGTTCGGGATGGAGTGTGGGAATTTTTTGTGAATGGTAGCTAAAGTATCTAAGTGCGGGAGGACTAGGGAAGGGAAACATTGTGGAGGCACTACTAACTGGATTAAAGGATGGAATCGATCAAGCTTTGCAACACAACCTTCAAATACAGGATATATGGTGTAATGAAAAACAAGTTCGTGATCTACTCATACCATGTAATCACAACAGCTGGCCGATAACTCATGTCCCAATTTTAATAAAAATAGTATCATACATGTAGGATACAAGACTTGATGATTTTTGTGACACCAAACTCCACATATGGCTCATGTATTTAGCATATGAATCCTCCGTAGACTATAACAATGCACTAAATGTAATTGACCCTACTAATATTTGTATCCACCACCTTAATTAATATAAAGCATTGGTTTATTATAAAAATGTATATATCAGTTCACTTGTTTAGATAAAGAAATTATCGGTAAAACAATTGTTGAGTCGGGAGTAAGAGTAAGTAGACTTATATAGTCAATTAGAGTAAATAGACAATGAATGCATGGAGAGAGAAAATTTCTCTTTATTTACTTTTTTTTGTTTTTCTAAATATATTTTTCCAAAAATTTAAAATTCATTTCTTAATTTTTATTTATAAATTCTTTTTCCAAGTTTAATATTTATAATTTATTTGTCGAATTTCAAATCTCCAGATAATCCTGATTTTTTAGTAGAAAAGGGCATAACGGACACGTTTAAGCATTAGATTTTTTAAAATCAATCGATTTCTAATTGAAAAACCGTGATTCTTAAAAATAAAAAATAACATATTCTAAGAAGTCATGTCAACTAAACGCAATATTAGGTTCAAAATTGACATTTAATGATTTTTCTTTTAATAATACAGTGCACTTGAGGAAACATCTCCTCAATATGATTAATTTAGGGCCGGCGCCGGCCCGCGCCGTGGGGCGCGACAATCCTTTTCTAAAACTGAACGGGGGGAAACCGTCCCCTCTCCGCTTTGCCTTCTAATTTTTTGGGACGAATTTTTCCAATTCCTAACCACGTATTCGGCGCCGTTGCGGTGTTTTTACTGGCGGCCACATCCCTCTCTCAAGGAGACGCTTCTTTGTTTTGCAGCGAGAACTGAATAGAAAACTCCATAAGAGTAGGCTTTCCACATCAGCCTATTACACCGGCAGCCATGATCACCGGGCCACTCTCCGCCTTGCTGGTTGCGCCCCCCCCCGCGGGGCCTCCCCCTTGGGCCCGGGTTGGGGTGTTTTTTTTCTTTTATTATTTTTTTATCTGTGGGTCCCACAAGATTTGTGGTGGTAAAACCGTCGTGCTCTCTTGGTGGGTGATGATCCGGATTTGCTTCCCCTTACCTGTTTTAGGTAGATAGAACGTGACCTTGCCTCTGTCCTGCGTATTAACAGTCCTGCACCCATTGGATTGAAATCTTGACCGTCTGTTGTTTTAAACCAAGAGAGGCAATGAGTGACTGAAATTTCAGATCTTGATCCAACAGTGTGCTGGACTGTTCTGAGCATTGCATTTAATGCGCTAGACAGAAGCAATTTCAGATAGAGCTTATGTGAAACTAGCGTTTTTATACTTAAATGTTCCACTGACATCTATCTGAGATAACTTGGTTTTCGAGATATCAATGATTTTCTCAGATATAACAAAGCCTTGGTCATCGTGCTTCGTGGATCAGGTGCAGTAATGGTCACAAAGACATTGCTGTTCTACGGGAAGCAAATAACTGAACTACACAAGAAGGCCTAGAAGGATCGTGAATACAACTCTCTCTCGCTCCCCTTTCTCTCTCTAGATAAATAATTAACAAAACACCTAATACAATAATTACATGAAACAAAAAAAGTCTCTAGATACGGAGCTTCAACCTTCAGCTTTTCCTAAAGATGTGCTCCTGCTATTATGTCTCACTTTAGATAACTAGTACATGAACAGTTGGCTGCACGAAGCATCAAATCATCAATACTTGCTGGACCACTGAATCATTACGAAGGCAGCAGTAGGTCTTCAAGAGACTACACTACTTGCAGGACCGTTGCAACATTTACTGGGTCACATGCCCGAAAATGATGGTGATTCCGCATCTGATGTTTCATCTTCATCTTCATCCAGAATATAAACCAAAGCACGTTTCCGAGCAGCAAATACACATGCCACGCCTCTTGAAGCTGTGAAAAGTAATAAACAACTAAAACATCTGGGAAACAATCACTTAATTCTAAGGTTAGCTCAAGCTACCGTGCCATTTTGATTCCTTAAGGACTATTACCTACTGTTTGTTAGCAAATTTGCACAATGAAGCAGTAAAAATGGCTAAAAACATGCACGCCAAAGATGAAATTTACATGGTTCACTTGAAAGCTATGTCCACGGCTGAGGTTAGATGATGCTTCATTTTAAAGATGAAGAAACAGCAAACAGCCCTAGAATATTTTTTTTACCACCCCCTAAAATTTGAGAGACTATTTATAAATAAATATGAGAAAATGCTACTTGAGGGGGGGGGGGGGGATGCCCCTGCCCACAAAAATGCTTCGAAAGAACAACAGGACCTCCAAAAAACTTTGGCCCAGAACCAATCATTTCAAGGAGCATGAAATTCTGAATGTCAATGCCTACTTGAGAGCGGTGAACGCCAAATGACAACAATCCAGGCGCATTCAGACCCAGAAACAGACCTCGGGACATTCTGGATGGTGAAAATTTTCTTCACCGTACATGAACTGAAAAGGAATTACATCCCTTGATGTTATTTGATTAGCCTAAATGGTGTCAAAATGTTCACCTGCTTCCCTCACAAAAATCATTTTGAGTTATGGATTATAACTAAAAATGTCTTTTCAGTGGATTTATCACCATTTTACACATTAAATGCTACACCTGTATGGACAGATATCTAGATTCATTTGAAACCTAGCAGCAGCAAATGAAAGGCCACCACTATGGTGCTACAGAAATTTCTTCTAGAATTTGCCTCTTTGACTAACAGGTATTGGTTTTTATTTTCGGTTGAATTGGCTAAAATGTGTGACTAAATTAATTATGGGTCACCCTGAATTTGACAAAAAGAGATGCAAGAAATATAATAAAGCTGGACTCTTTTCACATTTGAGCAATAAATTTGGTTAACATATCCACATTATCCATATTTACACACTCGTTTTCTCTAGGGAAGATGGTTGGGCGTGGATGATAAGATTTCAGCAACACGGTTATCCCTAGTTTAGGCCACAAGATATTACTAATTAGCCTGGCTGAAATATTGCTCACTTGAAAGAAAACAGATCATCAAACTGAAAGAAATTTCGCTTTAAATTAATAAAATCCCAAATTTTTGGCAACAATTGCCATCGATGAACAGTTGCTAACATGACCTGAAATCACTGAGGTTCACTGAATTAATTCTAGCAAGATCTACTAGGACTCTTTCCTTTTTCTTAGATAAGCTAAGCAAGGTACAGCAGTCTGTTAGCACCAGCAGAAACAAAAGCAACCTTCACAAGACAAAACCATGTCACCCTGCAATAACAATGTTATCAGACCACTTAAGGAATATTTTCTATGAGCTTCCGGCTTTTTATAGTAAAAACATCACAGCTTTTAGCTCCACAAAGCTGTTGCTCAGCATCTTCACTATTCCAATGAGACCATCTTATCTAGCCACCCAAATTTTCTGGATCTTACCATCAAAGAGTTGCTCAGTTGGCAAAGACTAATACCTCTTAGCGAAAAGGTCACGGGTTCAACTCTCCCTGGTGGTATATGTAATAGTCCCCCACCCATTTAAATCTTTAATATAAGGCTAAGGCTACAAGTTTCAATTCTGGGTCTTGAAAGGCTTGGCACTCTATGATGAAAACTCAAGTGGAGAATTCAAGAAAATGATGAAGGAAAATGGCAGGCATTTAACGTCGACAGTTAAAGAAGATCGTAGGTCTATTCTCAGAACTTATACCTGTTCTTTCTGTCTTACCATGCTCCATCAGTTGGAGGGAGGTTTATCTTTGCATTTGTTCACAATTAGTTGTAGCTGAGATGAGGAACATTGAAATAAGCAAGCGGAAAAACCACAAAGATTGGTTCAGGGCCTATTTGGTTACAAATCTCTGGATTCATGAATCAGAGAATTATACCCGTTTGGTTGTAAAAATCTCTAGATTCATGAAATCTAGAGATTCACCTTTTTACACTAAAAACATGAATCTGTAGATTTATGGGTAAGGGGTGAAATCCAGAGATTTCAAAAAAGCTATACATTTGCACATTCACAAAAATCATGTCGATCAAATAGTTGTTTAGGATGAATCCACAAATTTCATTCCACAACCAAACATCTAATTTTATAAATTATAACTCCATAGATTTGAAATCTATAGATTTCAAATCTCTAGACTTATGTAACCAAACATGCCCTAAAAGGAATGGAACAGTTAGAACTAAATTAGGAGCAACTTTGAAACATGATAAACAGGATAAATATAGCTTAGGCCTTGTATCTAGCATGGCCTCGAACAGAATTGATTGGAGGGCAAGAATCCATGTAGCCAACCCCATTTAGTTGGGACAAGGCTTATTGTTGTTGTTGTTGTTGTTTGAAACATGATAAACTGCAAGAAGCTCATTTGAGGTGGCACTTGCAAGTGGAACAGGGACCTTTAGATGCTCCAGCAAGGAAGAATGATTAGATTACGATTTCCACTGAGGTAGCTAAAACTTAAGAGTGCTCAGGGTAGGTCTTCCATGATCCTTTTTGGATCCATTTGACAACCCACCAAGTGCTTCTGCTTCTCCATTAAAGCCCCAGCTGACAGATTCTTTCATTATCCCAAAATTCATCCCTAAAACTGCTGCCCATAAACCCTCATGTATTTTTGCCAAATCAGAAAATCATACCCAGTACACACTCTGCTCAATTTTGCTGTCTCCTAATTGTCTGCATTATCTGTAATCAGTCACCGCAGCATTCTGTTTCTAAATAACAGCAACCATCCAAATTTATTCCTGAAGATGTTGACTAGAAAACAAAATCTTGAACCTACATAGCCTACATCCAAGCCCTGCTGAGAAAAACTCAGTTACAGACTGTAACTGTGAGCCAAAGATTTGTGCATTCTTTTATCAGAGTTCTAATCTTTTTACTGAAAGTACTTGTTCCCACAGCTGTGGGTACGTGACCCATGTGTACCGTGGGGTATACATGGGTCATGCATGTTAACTTTTTGAACTTGTTTCATGTACTAGAAGTTGTTCACTTTAGGCTTAGTTTACTTTCCAGTTTCAGTCTATTTACTTTCCCCATTGAGTTGCAATGAGTTTAAGAAGATTATATTCCCTAAACATACTCTCTTTTATTATAGATACAACTCATGCAGTGGAGGATAGGTTAAGCATTCTGTGCAACTCTCCTGCCACCTCCTCTTTGCTGGTTCTCTTGTTTGCTATTGTAACAGTACAATTTACCACTTCAGTTTGATGGTCTTCACAGCCAATTTTTTGAAGACCATTTTATCACTTCAATCTGAACTGCCACCATTAGTTTCAGATGCCAAATATCTATATTGGAAGGCCAAGTAGGCTCTCCTGAAGTCGTACATGAACCAAAATCGTAGTTTCATGGTGACAAGGATCCAAGGTTGGTGGTGCTTGGCACTTGGCAGGCAGAAAAATAAAATAAATAAGAAAACCAAGGCAACACCAAAAGGCACCTAGGCACCCAGAATTCTTGCTGGGGCCTAGATGACTGCTAACTGTAAGATACCCTGCCCTAGTTTTAATTAAAGTAGAATCCCCTATTGTCTCTTATTTATGCCTAATATCATTACTGAAGACATTATTCATTTCTAAGAAAGTATCTCCAAAGTTAATTGCAACGAAACTATATAAAAAATAAAATTCCAAAAGGGGGGAAAAATTACCCCAAGTCAACATCAAAACTGGACTTCCACCAGTAGGTGAAATGTTGAAGTTAGTTTCAAGTAGTGTGGTTTTTATCAAATCTAAAAATTTCATACATCTTAATCTGAAAAAACATTACTGAAAACAAGAAATGCAACTAATATTTGTTTGTTTCTATTCTAAAATAGTATTTTCATTTAAAGATATTGACAGTGTTTGTGTAAACTAGCTAAGGTTTGATCGAACATAACTCCTTCACTATAAATTGTCGGAAAGCGGGTTTTCTGTTTTATTGAATACAGAAAGTTATTGCACAAATAAAATAAAATTAGCTGACTAGTTAAATTTCTTAGAGATGAATATATTAATATGCTATATTGATGTGATAACAAGATAAATGGGGTCTGATTATTTTTTTTATTTTTTATTTTTAATAAATATCTTGCATTTGTATGATTCTGTAATATTTATTTAGCAAAGTAGATAAGTAGAATTATATAATTTTTAGTATGCTATTTGCCCCAAATAAAATAAGGGTAATTTTTAGTTGGTCCCCCTGAGGTTTAATAAAAAAGAAATAAAATCGTTTTTATGGCCAAAATACGCTTATAACCTGAATTTTTGTTGCAGCCATCAAGACTGCGCCATGTAAGCCCAATTAAATTTCATGATGCCTATTAAAAAGGTGGAGTGTACTTGTATTTCTTAGTTTCTTATTTTACATTCAAGGGATTTCAATATTTTAAATTTACAATATCATATACCTTTGGTTTATCTAAATCAAACTTTATGACAAACAGAAGGGGGAAAAAAAGGAATCAAACCTCATGCAAACTCCTCAATGTTAGCTGAAATTTGAAGATAACTAAATAATAGATTAAAGTCTGGATAGAAAAATCTCTTAAAGAACCGGTTCAGAGGAAAGAAATGCTCACCACTGACAGCCAATGGTGCAGTTACAAAGTGAGGAATGCAACGAATTTTTTCATTCTCAATGTCCAAGTTCACAACACATTCCTAGATGTAAAGAAGATTTGTAAGCAGCCACCAATTCATCTCAAGGGGGAGGAAGAGAACCATTAAAAAACATAGAGCAATGAGGAAGGAAATTAAACAGTTCAATCCGATAAAGAAGTACACTCACAATACAAAACAATATATCTGCATATACACATCTGTAAAGAAAAAATGGGAAAAATAGGAGGATAAGATGAGTTAATCAGATAGCTGCCATATCTATATTCTTTCTTTACCATGCACAATCTATCACTCAAAGGATGAAAGTTACCAATAAAAGTTGTGATTTGCAAATTTCAAGTTTTCAGGTCTACAGCCAGGGGTCCTTGGAGGATAGATTTAGGATGACATTGTTGAGTTGCCAGATAATCAGCAAAAAGGGTGGATTTACATACCAAGCAAGGAATGAGGTATTGGCAACGGGTATGGTATTGAAAGGATGACCTTAAGAGAAGTATGTATTGTAGATACAATGTATTGGCATCGGTATGGAATCAAAAGGATGACTTTATTAATAAATAATAAATTATATGCATAACGCATAAACACCAAAATGGAGAATGTATTACAAGACAAGACATTCATTGATCTGAGTATAAATCCATGCCAATGATCAAGTTTGATGCATCGGGAACTGGGCGTTGTCTAAATCTATCGTCTTTTAGTTATAAAAATAAAATAAGGACTAAAAAATACTCACAAAAATAGAGAGAGATCAAAATCATGACTTTGCCTATGAAATATCCATCTTTATTCTCAAAAACAAAACCATAATTGGCAGGGGTCATGAAACACCGGTGAATTGCAACAACAACACACCACCACCAACCTTTGTCCCAATTGAATGGGGTTGGCTACGTGGATTCTTGCCTTCCAATCAGCTTTGTTTAAGGTTATACCCTAAGCAATGCATATGGTTTCTCACCATTTCTCTTAAGGTTATCATAAGTCTGCCCCTAGCTCTTCTAATTCCTTCAATCTAGATTAAATCACTTCTCTGTACGGGGGCAATTATAGGCCTCCGTTGAACATAGCCGTGCCACCTCAAATGACTTTCTCATAGCAGGTAACCTATCGAAGCTACTCCTAGATCAATTCTAATATGATCATTCCTTATCTTATCCTTCTTAGTTTTGCCACTTATCCATCTTAGCATCCTATTTCAACTAATGTTAACTGGTGGTCAGCTGTATGGTTCAGCATAAACAGTCCAAAAACATTCATTTACAGCTTGGAGATGTTTAAGGAATGCCTTATCAGCAAGAGCAGAGCTGACAAAAATAGCAACGTCAATGCAATAAAATTGCTCATTTTGTTAGGCAGGAATAGAGACTTGTGAGCATATTTTCTTCAACTGTATGTTGGGTGCTATTGTCTAGAAGAGCATCTTATTCAAATTAATCAATGATGGAAGTCCTCAGTGTAATGCTTTAGCAGCTGCCAATTGGGTTTGAGGATTGACAAAAGAAAGTAGAAAATGTCAGAATCATCAAAAAGTTGGCTTTCTGTGCTAATATTTATCATTTGTGCAGAGAAAGGAACTTCAGAATCTTCAGAAATAAAACTAGAGAACAGATGATGGCAGCAATAGTTGATGAAGTTGAAGCAAGATATGAGGGAATAAGCCCGTCAGGAAAACAAGATTAAGTTGATCTCTTTCTAGCTGAAAAATGAAGGATAGTGAAATACATGACAAAGACCCCTATGACCTGTTCATGGTTTAGACCTATTGCTAATATGATTAGATAGCATTGGGATTGAAGACTGGAATACACAGTTTCATCACATGGATGACTAGTTAGAGAGGAGAATGGCATCCCAATGAAGGCTTCTACAGGTAATGGGAAGGAGGCTTTGCTTATTTGGCAATGGAAATGGAAGCTATTAACAGAGGAGTACTCCACTGTGTAGACTGTAGAGAGAGGTTGCTGGAAGTATCTATTCGGTCAGATTCCAAGGTGACAGTGGATATTCTACGAGGAAGTTGCCATTTGCCAAGGGCCATGGAAGATTCAAAGTTACAAGAAATGTAATAGAAAATATCACAACATTTCATCATGTTGCGACATGAAATCCTGCAAGAGTAGAAAGAGCAAATCAACGAGCTGATTTTATGACTAGATTCCAAATAGTCGATATATAATTTATCTAGAACCCTAGAGAGTTTCCTTTGGAGCTAATGGACATGATTAGTATGGATGCTGAATTTCGGATTCTGTACAGAGTGTAATGGGAATTCAGGTTTGGATGTTTGGGATAATGGTTGGGAGGGTATGTCCTTGAGATATGCTTCCTTCCCTCCCCTCATTAGGAGGATTCTTAGGAATTCCTTCCTTCATTTGTAATGATTCACCCATTGTACTAATCTTCTAATAACTGCTTCTGTTGATGGTAGTTTTGGTTTAAATCTAGAGTTTGGTTTGCAAGCTGAAACAGAGGTTGGCAAACAATGAAGCCAGTTCTAGGGACTGTTGTCTCAAACAAGATGCAGAAGTCAGTGGCAGTGGTGGTTGATCAACTGTTCCATCACAAGGTATTCAATCGTTATGTCAAAAGAACCAGCAAGCTCATGGCTCATAATGAAACATTCAATGGAACATTTGGCGACGGGGTTAGGTTGGACCCTTCCAGGCCATTGAGCAAACGTAAACATTGGGTTGTGGTAGAGATTCTTAAGAAAGCACATATCTATGTTCGACCCTCAGCTGTACCTGATTCAAGCAGCAAGTCTGAAGGACCTGCTTCTTGATTATCCGAAGGTTTGAGGGTTCAGTTGTGTAGGATTAACTGAACTTTCCCATTTGTTATCCTGAGTATTCTGCACATACCAGAGGGAGAGTAAGAAGAGAGTTATAAGATTACGTTTCTTGAATGGTTTGATAAATTGTCTGTTGTTCAAGGATTTGTTTCCTAAGCTGTGGGAATTGAATTTTAAATTGTTTATCTTTCTCCTTGCTACTGCTTTCTGTTTATGCAGTCAAGAGTGTTCCAAGGATATCATATGTATCCTGCAGAATGCATTGTTAATTTCAAAATTCCTAGTAAATGTAAAAATATAACTGTTGAATTGCAGCAGCCTTGGTGCACAAGTTTCTATTTTGGAGAAGTAGTCTTGGTGCACAAGTTTTGAAAAATCAGGGTTACTATTTTGGTTATTTTCTATTTTAGTTATTTATATTTTGGTTACTTTCTAATTTTCTTATTGCTTGGTTGACAAGTAATCTCCCTATGATAGATTCCTTTACAGTAGATTTGGGAGATTCGATGTAATATGTAATTTTTCTTTTTGCTATAATTCAGTTTAAGAAAATTTTCTAAACTAATACTTGATTTTACATTATAAATAAAGTACCAGAGGACAGCCAAATATACATGCAAGCTCTCTCCCTTCTATTCTTCTTCAGTCTTCTTCTATTCTTCTTTTTCTAGATTGAAGCCTTTTGTCTAACCTACTTGGTCTGTAATAACTTATACTACCTTCATCTAATAACTTGTTTTGCTAGTTTGATTTGCTATGCTGCTGACTTACATTATTGGGTTCTAAAGTATACCTTAATGGTTACCGAGGCTATTGCAGTCCTATTTATCATAAACAACTATAGTTGTTGCCTACCGATGCTGCTGGCTCACATTATTGGTTGTTATTATTCGTCCATGTGTGATGCTACACGTGAGGGGGAGATTGGAGCCTTTTGTCTACCCACTTGGTTTGTAGTTACCATGCTACCTTTATCTACCTACTTGATCTGCAATAACCCATACTGCCTTTTTTCTACCTACTTGGTTTGTAGTAACCTATTTGGACTATACTACCTTCATCTACCTACTTAGTCTGTAGTAACACATACGTAACCTATTTGGACTATACTACCTTCATCAACCTACTTAGTCCGTATTAACCCATACTACTTTACCTACTTGGCACGCAATAACCTATACTACCTTTTGCTTGCCTACTTGGTCCACAGTAACCAATATTGCCTTTACCTACCTATTTTGTCCTTAGTAACCAGTATTGCCTTTTATCTACCAATACCTTACCTACTACTTGCCTTCTTACGAAGGACTTATATGGACATTGGAGCTGCATTTTGCCTACCTGTGCGGACATTGGAGCTACACCTAACTTACCTATGCGGGCATTAGAGTTACACCTTACCTACCTATGATATGCAACTTTTGGCTCAAATTTTATCTTCATGTGTGGAGATTCCTCCCTACAACTGGCATTATTTGGATAGTGCCTTTGACTATACTTATGGATAGGGTTCATCTTGAGCAGTGCCTATTACTCTCATTGTTGGATGGTTCATTCGATATAAAGATTGTTTACTTAGGTTGCTATTGATTATCGTCTAAGTGAAGTACCATTAGTGTCTGCTATTGCTACATGTTCAAGATCGGTGCTACCTTTCAAGTTTATTATTATTGTTCAAGCTGGAGTTTTCTTTTTGTATACTCCAACTTGAGGGGGAGTGTTGAGAATTACAGCAACCTTGATGCACAAGTTGCATAGGTTTCTACTTTGGAGAAGCAGTCTTGGTGCACAAGTTTTGGAAAATCAGCATTTTTATTTTCTTTATGCTCTATTTTAGTTACTTTCTAATTTTCTTATTGCTTGGTTGACAAGTAATCTCCCCATGATAGTTTCCTTTTTAGTAGATTTGGCCATTTGAGAGATTCAAGGCAATATATAATTTTCCTTTTTGCTATAACTCTGTTTAGGAAACTTTCCTAAACTAAGACTTGATTTTACATTATAAATAAAGTACCAGGGGAGAGCCAAATATACATGCAACCTCTCTCCATTCTTCTATTGTTCTTCTTCAATCTTCTTCTTCTTTCTGAATTTCCTTTCAGTCATAGGTTGATTACAGTTGCTGAAATTCTAACAATAACCAGCATCTTGGTTGAGTTTTACAGTAATAAAAAAATACAAAAAATAGTAATACAAAACTACTTATTACAAAAAATAATAATAAGAATAATAAAAACAAACAGACAATCAAAACCATAATTTGATAGTCCTATGTGCCCTTATAGGCATATTAACATGCATTAGTTGGTATCAACCACATCAGTCTGTATCCAGTTGTATCAGCATGTGTTGAGATTCATCACTCTGTATTGAGCCTTATCGGTCGACAGGTGCCAATATTATCATAGAACCTTAAACAAATGTGTCATCATACCAGTACCTATCAGTTTATATTATATGGTATCAATAAGTATCGGATGGTAATCATGGTATAACACAATACAAACCAAGACATGCAATTTTCAATAGAATATACGTATTGCTTCAATATTGACTGACCAATACATATCAGCTTGTATCATACCATATCAGTCGATACTTTAAAAACCCAGTCACCTGTCTTGTTCACAAGATTAGATCAGTTTCTGGACTGGGCAAGTGGAGCTGGGTCAACTGGCTAAAATTGCCATAGGGCAAATGGCTTTTACAATATATTTGAAGCAAAAGCAGCAGCAAGACAGGTCTTGTTAACAGCTTGCCGGAAACATGGTCCGAGGCAAGTTTGCAAGAAATTCAGAGGAACCATACTAAGTCCAGAACTACATGCAGTTAGATGGCATCTGCCATGTAATAATGAATATATTAAAAAAAAAAAAAGTACAAAAGTATAAAAGATGAAAAGGAAAAAAAGAGATTTCCAATAATACCTTCAATTCATTCAGTTTCCAGTGATTTGCATTAGATGAGGCCGAAACAGAGACAAATGGAAGGCAACTTGCTTGAAACATCATGATTTGTGCATTTTCAGGGCTTTTAGAATTGGCAGTGGTTTCATTTAGTAATAGAATAATTTGGTTTTCCTGTTCCAATGTAGTTAATCTGTAAGATATGGAAAACATAGAAAAAGATGGAATGCATGTGGGTTTCCAGAATCAATACTTTGTACAGAGACACATCAACACAGTGGTAACCATCTGGAACATGTAGCAATGCTGCCTCCAAGGAAGTACAACCTTTCATTGTACCAGGAGAGCCATATGAAAAACCCCTTGTTATGGCTACACAATTCGACATATCAAAGAACGAGTGATCAGGAATTCTAAAACATATGTAGTCCATAAGTCGTTCGTATGATGCACAAGTTGAGGTCTCAGGCAAGACATCCTACAACAAAGTGAACCGTCTAAGTTCAGACAAAAAACTATAAATCAAATAAATAAAACTAATACACACATCAGTATGACTTGAGCTACAATGTGCCATTTCTAACTTGTAAACAAGCACACATATAAACAAGGGAATCATTAGAACAGGATGAACCCAACAAACCAGAACAGTGAACCACAGAAATATTAAAGCATGCACAAATTGAACAAATTGTCATATTTGATTTAACTAGGATTTCTGCATTAGGGAACAAGGCGCATATGACTAAGTACCTTGTAGTAAGATATTGAGGCTGGGATGTTCAAAGACACAGATGTTGATGATGGTGGAAGAGGACAGAGGGGCAACAAATCCTCGCAGTATATCTTTTTGGAAATGGTAGTGAAGGGCATTTGGAATGCCTCCTTAAAACTGAAATCATTGAACATGAAAAACGGAATTCAGAATTCAATGGCTGCATAATATGATTCTACAGTATTAAATGGATCACATTCTCTCCCATAGTATGCACTTGGATAAGTTCATAACAAAGAATATAAGATATCTTCTTTCTAACTTAACATTATAGCACATTTGCAATACATAGCAAGTACACTAGACTGTACCACTTCAACATATGAACCACAAAATGATTATAATAAAAGATTACAAAATCAAGGAGACAAACGATAATGTTATATGCTCATATTTCCATTAAATCTTTCCAATTTCCGAGGACTTCATTACCTGCTTCATTCTGGAGATACTGAGATTGTTACAGAAAAAGCAATATTGAAGGACAAGATAGACAAAACCATTCCTATATAAGAAATATTTTTCCTTTAGCAAAGTTGTAAATCTATAACAAATTCGGTACATCACATAAAACAAGTCACAGTCATTTTGTAAAAGAGAGAAGAAAGACAGCAGGAACACATATATAAGCATAAGATTTAGCTCCAAGTATCTTATCTTACCAAATTAATCTTGTTCCTGAACTCCTTGTATGTTAAAATTAGCGTATTAGCAAGTTATCAGCTTACAGAAGAACGAGAAAAGAGAAAATAACTACCTATCAACTAGAAAATTTTGCCCCATAAATCCTTTTAATTATCAGCTTCATTATAAGAAATAAAACTGCACAGATATGTATTCACATACCAAAGGATGCCCTTCTCATCTTACAGGGCAGGAGGATAGAAGAAGGAGAGTGCAAGAAAGATTACCAAAACTCCATCTGCTCAAATTCCTTTGCTAATGTTCTTTGCAAGAAATTGGTATCCGAAAATCCTCCAAATTGAACCAACTCCTTCAGTCTTTGCATTGTATCCCTGCAAAACAATATCGTCCATCATGGTTACAGATTAACAAGAAACCATGAAAGTGTATACTTTATTGGCCATAGCACACCCTATAATAGATATCAGTATGTTCTATGTATCATCTCAAAATCCTTAGCTGAAACAAATTAAACAGTTTACTAAGTAAAAACCAATGCAGCACAGTGACATGAGATTACCAACCATCTGCAAACTTCAATCCCAAAGGACTTTATTAGTGTGTTAATCTCTAGCCATCTTAGCATTGGGGGATATTTTCCAAGTCCAACAAACGTGGAATAAGTGAAGTTCACATCTGACCAAAGTAATAATTGCCCACATCTCTCTTATGGCATATATTTTTGGACTCATCTCTCCTATGCCAATTTCCTCAATTTGATAAAATTGGTGCTTCAGATTTTTCAAATTTAATGGTCAGCTATATTTGGTTGCCCCACACTTGCATCATAAAGATGGGGTTCTCTATCTATGCCTTCCTTCAGAACGGTCTGTTTCTTCACTCCATTAGACAGCTTGTGGTCATAGTTGTTAAGGCGTTGCCTAGGCGTCCGGGTGCCCTCTAGGGTCGTAAGACGACCTTCGCCTTATTGTTAGGTCATAAGGCGGTCGCCTCGGTGTCTGAGACCCCAAGACAACCGCCTTTTTGAATATTTTTTTTTAAAACCAAATCAATGATGCCAAATTGAAGGCAGATAATCAATTGGCAATTAGAAATGATCCATAATTAGTACCCTATTCCAATTTAAAAAATAGCATGTTGAAGCCTAATGATCTCTACCTAGGACCTTGTTTGCTGAAAAACCAATTTTTTTCATTACTGTTTCATCTTTTTTAGAATAGAAGGTTCATTTGCTACCCAAAAAAAAAAAAAAAAAAATCGCCTCATCGCCGTGACAATTGTGCTTGTGGTTGCCTTCTATAGGAGGATTGATAAGAAATGATGGAGAAAAAAGAATTTGGTTTTTTTTTTTTGGGGGGGGGGGGGGGGCAAACTCATATCAGGTCATTTCCTTGTAGATGTGTGACATGTGTCCCAACATCACATCAAATGGTTGAAATCCATTTATAAGTCACATCAATCGCTCGTTTGATGTGATGTTGAAACACATGGCACACATCTATAAGGAAATGGACCAAATAAATTTTTGGGGAGGGGCGGTAGGGTCTCTTGGGAGTGGACCTGACTTAACAAGCTTAAAGAATATTGACATCTCAGGTATCATTAATCTTATCAGGAAGCCTGCTGAAAAAAATAAAATTAAGTGTATCTAGATTGATGGAGCCTATTCTAGGCTTCTTTGGCATGGTTCTATTTGGAAAGTCGCTACCTCATTTGACTCCTAGTCTGGAGAATATCTTGATAGTTCAAGAAGATGGAATCCTTCACAGTACGAGAACTCACGATATCTCATCGCCAAGATCTAGGTTTTTCACCACGTCGAGTTGAGTTCATGTGCGAGACCCAAAAACTACCCAACTTGACCAAAATCTCGGTTCAACCAAGGATCTCGATTGAGTTTACCCCCCATTTACTGAGTCTTGGTCAACTCAAGATGAGATTCCTATCTGGTCTCGACTTGATCCTGGTGCTCTCAATCTCCTCTCTTGACAGCAGCTTCCTCCATCACTTTTTGCCTGATTTTTGGCCAGGATCTTGCCAGAGTTTCACCTGCAAGGAGTTCTTCAATCAAGGGTATTTGAAGGTGTTCTTCAAGCAAGGTAAATTTTTTCCCTATGGATCCACAGCGAAAAACAATCCGTTGTAACTACTGTAGCAGATCCCTCATTGGAGGCAAAATGAGGTTCAAGCAACACTTGGCTGGATACCATGTGGATACACCTAGGTGCCTTGTTGTCCCTACTCCCTAGTTTGTGAGGGATAATATTGTTGACCACCCATTGAGTTGGCTAAACAACATAGAGCCAGTATGGGCTCAAACAATCACCAAAAGCATGGTCTAAGAAATTCAGTTCCACTGTGACCACTTGAGGATTTCACCAGTATAGACTCGGATCACTTTATACTGTCCTTTGTCAAGGGGATAGGGTTGTCATTATGGTGGTGTACGTGGATGATATAATTATTTCTGAAAATAACAAAGCTGGCATTAAAGAGGTGAAGGCTATGCCATAGACACATTTCCAAACGAAGGACCTAGGGGACCTTCACTACTTTCTTGGGATTGAGGTTTTTTGCAACAAGAAAGTAATTAGCCTATTTCAATGTAAGTATCTATTGGACCTTCTAACTAACACTACAATGCTTGCTTCAAAACTAGTGGATATCCCATTTTATCCTCACCAAAAGTTTGGGGGTGGAATGGTGCATGATGGTCAGCTATTAGATCATGTTCATCATTGTAGGAGTATGATTGGGAAGCTGATTTATCTCATTGTTACAAGACCTGATATCACCTTTGTTGTGGGAGTTCTGAGTCAGTATATGCAATCTCCTAGGAAAGTTCGTTGGGATGTTGCAGTTTGTGTGCTTCGGTATCTTAAGGGTTCTCCAGGAAAGAGGCTGATTTATCATCACAACAGGCATATGGATCTAGTAGTTTCTACGATGCAGATTGGGCAGGATCTACGAGTGATTGATGATCTACTATAGGATATTGTACCTTTGTTGGTTGTAACATGGTTATGTGGTGGAGTAAAAAGCAAAGTAGCATCACGAGGTCTAGTGCTGAAGCCGAATACAGAGCCATGGCCCATACAGCTGCTGAACTTATGTTGCTGAAGTCACTAATTCTTGAGTTGGGGTTTCCTGTAGATCCTCCAATGAAGACGTTCTGTGACAATCAAGCTTCTATATATGTTGCAAGCAATCCTATGTTCCGTGAACAAACCAAACATATGGAATTGGATTGCCAATTTGTCAAAGGTGAGGTGATGAAGAAGTTCATCATCACTCCCTTTGTGTCTCCTTCAGAGCCATTGGTTGATATGCTTACCAAGGTGCTGTTTGATCCTAATTTTCTCACTAATTTTACCAAGCTGAGCATGGTTCACTTGCATGCTCCAGCTTGATGGGGAGTGCTGAAAACTTGCAGTTGGCTGGACTTACCAGTCCATTCAGCGA
Organism: Hakea prostrata; assembly: GCF_041222555.1. Lineage (NCBI taxonomy): Eukaryota > Viridiplantae > Streptophyta > Magnoliopsida > Proteales > Proteaceae > Hakea > Hakea prostrata. The sequence goes on along the minus strand of NC_142607.1, from coordinate 22,351,790 downwards.
TCAGGGGTACCTTGGTCATGTTTTCCAGCTCTAGTTTTAGGGACTTTTCATATGTTATATTTTCTAATACTGCCTTAGAAAAATCAGGAGCAAAACCTGAGTTTTACTAGTCTCATAATATTATATATCAGCAATTAGGATTCATTCAACCTAGACCCAGGCTTCCTCTAGTGCTTGCAATACCTCTCTTCTTCTCCTTCTTCTGTCTCTTTGTTCTTCTCAGTTCCTTGGATTGTTACAGAGTTCCTGGATTGTGACACTTACATTGATAGTGAATTATGTGAATGAATGATCATGTATGATTAAACTGTAAAGGGAATGGTGAGTTGATGATTTATATTAAGTAATGAGAAATTATATAAAAATGTTACAGAAATGAAAGGTAACGATGTTAACGAAATGAAAGACTATGTAACAAGTTTGAGTGTAACTTGAATGGTTTAAATATTCCCATATATAAGAGTGAAGCCTCTGCGTTAAGCGTATCTTGAATGATGCTGGATTTTTGGATGCTCATATAATGAAATAACAGACTGTTAAGGTGTAATGAGTAGCGAGCATCTTGCAAGGCATTAGATCCTCTTGTTGAGTTCAGCATACCATACATAATGTAGAGTCCTCATTTAGGAGGTTGAGCACACCTTATATGGAGTTGTGTCTCCCCTGAATGTAAGTGAATATATAGATGTGAAAAGTGATTTAACAAGACAGTTGTTCTTGTATACACAAAACGGATTAAAATGACAGTGAATTAATTGAGTCAGAGAAATGACCAAAGTAAATGCTGATTAGTCAGAGAAATGACTAATGCTTATACATTAACTATACATAGATGTTGGACTGCACTGGATGCAAGCTCACCTAATTCGAATTGACTTTATACAGATGATGACATTTTTCATGATTAAGGATTTTGGACAAGGAAAGCACTGATGCTTTTTTTGTTTATAGTTTATCTTAGTCCAGATAATCATGTTATTTGGGTATTGATGCAAATGAGGAATTCCAGTGAGGAATTTAAACAGAAATTTGACAGTACTTTCGGGAAGGGTATTAGCTCAGCCACCAGTAACATTGTCTCTGGAAAATGCTCTTAATTGAGACTTCCACGGTGTTTCATGTGCTCTCACTCCACATATGTTTAGAATGTATGACGTGGGATGTTGTTTTTTCTTAATTTTGTTTTAATTATTAAGGAATTTTGCAATCCTACTATGTATGAGAATATGCTGATGGAAATTGTCATCATCTCATATGGATTCAAGTTGTGACATGATACCTCAAACAAACAAAATTTAACAAATATTTGAATTAAAATATAAGTACATCTTAAACTTGGATTTCAACCAAAATGAAACTTCGCGGCAGAAATACAGACTCCTGAAGTAGTGTTTGAGGTTAGTACAATATAGTCAATTCAAAACTTTCAAACATGAATTTCAGAATTCATGAAGTGAAGGCCACGCTAACTGGCTAGCTTGGTGAAGCATCTTAATGTAATGTAGGCCATGGATAAACTGGAGATTGTTTGGTAGGTACACGGAAGGCTTATAATTTTCTTCCTTGGGCAAGCTCTTTATGCCTAAAGAAACTTCATACATTTAACTATTTAAGTATCACGGGTGCAGCACAATAGAATCAGCCTGATACAGAACTGGAATAGATTAAACCACACAGACAATGGTAACCACGTGTAAAATCTGAATATGGATGGATACCTAAGTATAATTAATCAACAAACCCTGAAATTGAGGAATAAAACATATATGGCTCATAGCTTGAGTCAAAGAATGAATTGAAAAATTAAACTTACATATCAATGTCAATACTGTGATCTACTTCAGATGGTTCCAACAATTGCCTGACAGGATCTTGGTCATAAAGAAACTTCAAGAATATGACCACAAGTTCGCTGGAAAACCCAGAACCAAAATTACAAATGCTTTAAGTAAAAACAATCTGCAAGTAGTTTTACAAGACAAGAATTTGACACCAAACCTATTAAATGGTGGAAGTTGATCACTTGGCTCTGTCATTAGCAGCTTCAGCTCTGACATTAATAGCTTTATGCATTTTGTCAGCCAGGTGAAGAAATTTTGAAACTGAGACAAAGACAAAAGGAGGCCTGAGACACAAATAGGGTCACATACTTGAAGAACAAGCCATATGGTCATTTCAGAATAGCAATGCAGCAGCAGTCAACGCACAACATAACCAAATGTTAGAGTAGACACTGTAGGATATGAGTAGTACTATCTGTTATCATTATCATCTCATACACTTGTTTCAGTTCGGTAGTTGTGCTAGCTAAAATTTCAGACAATATTTTGAATACCCTTTCAATTGAACTGTAATAATTCAAGAATCAGTATCCTAATTCCTATCTTTTGTATTAGTCAAAGATAATCCTCTGTTATATCAAGAAACTGAAGGCAGGGCTATCTTGTCACCAAAAACACACAGGATATCCATACTAATCAAATTCACCATAAAAGTGGAATCGAACTCAGAAAATCATGGGATGGTTCCCACAGAAGTCCCATCAAGCACGAAAAAGAAAAAAAAAAGCTCATCTATTTCCAACCCTAGCAACAGTAGGAGGAAAACGATTGAGAGAGGGCTCCAGTACCCAGTGGTATTAACCACAAAACTTCACTCTCCTGCTAGTTTGTTTCAGCCACTTTGGTTAATAAAGTCCTAGCTGAGAGGCCTCCAGAACTCAAGAGAGGAAAGAACTATTTTGATTTGGTCAAACACTATTTCTCAACTAGGATACTAGCCAGCATTTCAAAATCCCCCCCCCCCCCCCCCCAAAAAAAAAAAAAAAAAAAGAAAAGAAAAGAAAAGAAAAGAAAAAGAAAAAGAAAAAGAAAGAAAAAGAAGAAGAAGAAGAAGAAGAAGAAGCAAGCATAGTTTATATTAGGCAATGATAATCCTCTATTATGTCAAGGAACTGAAGGCAGGCCTATGTTGTCACCAAAAAATAGCAGAGCTTGTCAGACATCCATACTAATCAAACTCACCATAAAAGTGGTATCGGACTCAGATAATCATGGGATGGTTCCCACAGGTGTCCCTCAAGCACGAAAAAAAGCTCATCTATTTCAAACCCTAGCAACAGTAGAAGGAAAACAAATGAGAGAGGGCTCCAGCACCCAGTGGTATTAACCACAAAATTTCACTCTCGTGCTAGTTTGTTTCAGCCACTTTGGTTAATAAAGTCCCAGCTGAGAGGCCTCCAGAACTCAAGAGAGGAAAGAACTATTTTGATTTGGTACAAACACTAATATTTCTCAACTAGGATAAGAGTCAATATTTCAAAATACCAAAAGAAAAAATGCATAGTTTATTTTCAAAACTGGTATCATCTTGCTATCTGGATGAGATACCGAAATCTTGGCGAACCTGGCACAACTTTGTACCATGTTTAGGCAGGATGTTTCAGTGGGTTTAGGTGTTTTTTGAGTCTGATTTTGGTGTATGGCCTAATTTGAGACCAATAAACACAAAGGAAATAGTATTCTTGACTAAAACCTGATACAAAGTAATGTTCATGATTTGCACATATCTGACTGTGTGCAGACAAAACTAGATGTCTAGAACATGTATTGACAAATGTAAACATGGATATTATGCAAGAGAACACTGAAAATTGCAATGAAGAAGGTACAAGTTCACAACTCCACAAAACATAATCAATCATAAGAAGGAGATTTAGTCTAGTAAAAGCTGCTGCATCTGGCTGACTTGAACCCACTAGATGCCTATTGAACCAAATGCTCACTCTGTAACACATAGTCATCTCACAATATGGAAGCTGCAAAGCGTCGAAGATAATGGGACACCACCTCCATGTATGTGGCATCATCAACATAATGAAAGTAACCAATCCTTGGGATATGGGTCACCACCGTAATGTGAAGTCTGGGATGTACTAATGTAACCAGATGTAGATCCCTGAGAGAAGCCCTTTCCCTGTGGCCCCTCCAGGAAAGCCGGATCTGGCCAGGGGCAAATTGGTCACTTTGCCTTCCTTTATGGAGTCCTAGAGAGTTTAATTAGATAAGACATATTTTCAGGAGTTCAAATCTATATTTACTTTGCTATTTGAGTCCTTGTTTGTTGAGTTATGAAAGAGCCCTAGTCTAGCTAGGAGTCCTAATTAAAGATGGATTCCTTTTGTTGGGTCCAGATTGTTAGCAGGATCCCAAAACTGCTTCTGCTTTTTAGTTTGGCTTTGTTTTTGTCAAGTGATTTTATAGTTCCAGTTAAGGTAGGAGTCCCAATTAGAGAGAGATTTACTTAGTGACAGTCCACTTCCAAGAGTCTAGATCTCCTCTTATTTTGTAATTTGGATCATTTTAGGTTGAGTTATGACAGAATCCTTGTTGGACTCAGAGTCCTTAGTCCAAGTAGAGTGCAAATTAGATTCCCCTTCTAAGTTTGAGTCTTACTGTGGGTTCATTCATGTAGGCTATAAATAAAGCCTCGCTAGCTTGTAAAGGACAGATTGAATGATTAATAAAAATTCAGACTTGAAGGTGCAAGAGTAAAGTTGTGGGTTTTCTCTATGAGGGCAAATTTGCGACTCGTGTGATTGAAATCTCCGCAGTTTTTAAGATTTTCTAATCCCCATTATCTCATTCAAGTAAGTACAGACAAACGCAACCACAGCCCTACCTTGTCCCTTCTTTCCTCTTATTCACACTTTTCTTCTTCTCTTCTCCTAGCCTGCGACAACTGCCCCTCCCCATTCCCCAAACCCTAGATCTCCTAATCCCAATCCCCTTTCCCACATTCCAATTCCTTAAGGAAATCTTCACCCTTACCTTCCGTAACAGTTGAACCCTTGAAGCAGTGTTATTCATCCCCTCAAAACCCTGAATCTCATATCACCCTCTTTCCCATTTTTCTAGAATTTATGGACTTTAATGCACACCCAAATTTCAAGGTCAGATCTATGGCAATCTAGCCATCATATCATTCCCAAACTCTAGGAACCTCATTGCCCCAACCCATGTGATCTTCCCCTTAGTTTCAGCCCAATCGGAAAAAGAAAATCCTAGATTAAACCCAAATTCCTTTGCTGCCCTAAATTCCCAAAAACCCAAGAAACATTAGGCTTCTTTTACTTTCATCTGTCAAACCCTTCACCCAAATCCTATTTCCTTTTAGATCTCTTTGACCCTCCTTTAACTTGCCTTACCCTACCTACATCCCTTTGACCCTTCCTTTACCCTTTTCCTAACTTTACCTGTTCGTTTGTTAGTCCGGGTTCGTCTGTTTACCCTGCCCTCCCCCCCGGGTCCTTTCTTGTGTACCCCTCGGGCTTTCTTCGCGGTTTCCTGTTCTCTGTTCCTTGGTTGTCCTGGTGCCCTCTTTGGGGGCTCTGTCTCTCCTGTCCCCCCGCTTTTCGTTGGTGTGCGTGTTGTTCGTTAGTATGCTGGCTGGTGTACAGAGACACGAAAAGGGTAGGAGAACATGTCATCAATTAAGGAAGACCCCATGTCGCCATACTATGAACTCGGTCTGTGACTCTAGTAGGAGGAGCCATGGTCAACATTGGGATCATGGAACAAATTTCGCTCAAAAATTGTTGAATTCTGCATTTTCTCAAATCAAAAATTTTATCGGCATTAAATGTTTCAACCAAAACGATACAAAATTTCAGTCGAAATGACAAGAAATTTCGTATCGGGTCGAAACGATATATCTTAAGTTATAAAAATCAACATTTTTGGGTGGAACCTACAAAATTCAGTTTCGACCCTAAACCTCTTTTTTCTCTCATTTTCTCTTGCATTCTACCCCTATTTCACCTCATTTTAGCAACTCCTTTGCATTTCTTCTCAACTCTTGCTCCTCCATTGTTCGGTTTTTGAGAATTAAACAAAGTGAGTTAACAAAGTTTTAAATTATTATTATTATTTTTTTGTTTATGGCTCAAATCAACTTAGATTGCTTTCAAATTAAAGTATATTTAGTATAGAGTGTTGATCTATGATTATGTGAAGTTAAAATTAATTTTTGCATATTTCTATTTTTTTTTCTGTATTTAAAAATTCCTTTCTAAAATATGCATATTCCAAAAATACACATGTATACACTCATGTATGACCTTCAAATTGATGAATGTGAGACACCATCACTTCATCTATGTTGTGATGGTGTTGAATCAGATTTTTGTTGCTGATTAGTAATTTCAATTGTTTGAAAAATATTAAAATATTTTTTAAAAATATTTATAAATATTAAAAAAAAACACTAATAAATTTTTGTAATATTTAAAAATAGGAAATTATTTATAGTAGCATGTATGTAATTTTTTGAGCTTATTGCAATGCTTCTTAAGATACTGATGCGTCTAAAAAGTGATCAACCTTCAAAACCTTGATTAATGACCTGCAAAATTGGATTAGATGTGGCCCGATTGCACGGTTGGGTGGCCACCTCCGAAGGCTAAGTCAACAATGGATCACCACAAAGCTTTGGCTGGTCGCAGAGCTTAAATAAAAAATCACAATGGAGGGAAATGATTCAATTACCTCTGTTGGGTGTAAGGCTTTAGTTTATATAGGATTTACCTCCCTTCCTTGACTGTTGGATTTGTTCGTGCTTCTTCTTGGTGGCCGTCAGATGGTAGGTTACTGTTCTTTCGGAGTTAGTGGTAGTTACCTTCTGGGACACGATCGTCCACTTTGTATTAGTGGTAGTTACCCTTTATAACTCAATCACTTATCCTGAATTCTTCGGGATCACGTTTATCTCCATAACTGTAGAGTCCCTTTGACCTCCTATTAGTTATTGGTTTGAATTCTGAACCGATCCCGATCGGGTTTCTTGACCCAACTGTGGTTAAGCCCGTCTCCAACTGGAGCCCATGACCCGACCAAGGTTGGACCCGGTTCGGTATTATTTTATCCTCATCAGATACTTAGTGTGTATTTTTTATATCTGGCACTCTCTTTAAAAGATGTCAAAGACAGCCTAGCAACTGGAAGGTCACTGACAGCCGATAGAAAGGAGAGTGAGTGCAATTTTATTGCAAGAAACAGATAGGAGGGCCACCAGATTAAAGGTGCGTCTAGCTGGGAGAAGTAAGGATGTAATAGGATGCCAAAGGGTGCCCACAGAGGTCAAGAGGGCAATGGCCTCTTACTTGGCTAGGGAAAGCAAAATAAGAAAGAGAAGAGAACACAGAGGGAGGAGTTCGAGGATGCATGCCTAGATAACCTTCCAGAGCCAGGAGAGTAGATTTTGATCCAGAGGAGCTAGGAGACTATGGATGTGACCCTGACCTAGAGTGTGCACAAATGAGGAGGGAGATGATGATGAGTAGGGAGCAGGATAGAATTGATGAAATAAGAAGGCAACAGAGGGCTATAGGTTGTGGGTCCTTTAGAGAGCCAGCAAATATGGAAGGTGCACGCAGCTCCCAAGTCCTTATGAGGAGTTAGAGTGTGAGGGAGGAGATTCCTATCCCACAGACCCCCAACAAGTGGTCGAGCTTCATCACCACATCCTATAGATCTAGATTTTGAGATTCTTCGTAATGATCAATCCCTATTTAGGAGGCCTGGGCAAAAGTAGAGAAAGTTAAAGCAATTGTGGGGGAGTGTGAAGTAGAAAGTGGGTATGGTTTTCTCTAAATGGACTATGTACCATAATATTCCAACACATACAACCCAACAGCCCAAGGGCCCTACTATAGGGATATGATTTAGGAGATAGGCAAGGCTATGAATGGTGTACAGGAGCCCACCCCACATGAGATATATAATGTCTATTTGCCTAAGCATAAAGACGACTTGAATGAGTACATTAATGGATTAAAGTCCATGTGGGCTTATTATGGAGTGATTGTGATGGCTAATGGATGGATTGGTTCCACTAGACAGTCCATCATCAATTTCATATTGAATTATGATGGGAGGACAGTGTTCCTCAAGTCAGTAGATGCATCCAATGAGAAGAATGATGCAAAATACATTTACAAATTATTAAAGCAAGTGGTGAAGGAGGTTGGAATAGAGAATGTGATCCAAACTGTGACTGATAATGGCTCCAACTACAAGAAAGTTGGGTTGAAGATGATGCAGAAATCTAGGTATCAAAACATGGTTCTACTTCTAATACTAATTTTAATTTTCTAACATATTACATTACATATACACTTTATGACTTTATATTGATCCTTGATGGATAGATTTAGGCTCTTTTAGACTCCATATGCTGCTTACTACATTGACTTAATGCTAAAGGACGTGGGAAAGGTCAAGCTTGTGAAGAAGACAGTGGAGCAAGCCTGACAAGTTAGCACCTTCATCTATAACCACACATATGCATTAAAGATGATGAGGGGAAAATGTCAAGGTGACTTAGTGAGGCCAGGCATAACCAAATTGTTACCAATTGGATAGTACTATAGAGCTTTGAGAGTAGGAAAACTGGCCTTAGGAGCATGTTTGCATTACAACAATGGTTTAATTGGGAGGGTTCTTCATCTGTAGGAGGAAAAAGAGCACAGTTTACCATACTCGATGATTGTTTCTTGAATAGTACGAGGATAGTGGTGAAAATGCTTAAACTTGTGATGCATGTGTTGAGGATGGTAGATCAGTAAAGAAGACCTACTCTACCATACATATGGGTTGTAGTAGATAGGATGAAGCAACAAGTTGCTCAAGTTTACCCACAAAGCAACAAGGAAATCCTTGACATCATCCAAGCTAGATGCGAGTCTATGTGGCAGCATCCACTACATAAGGCTGGTGAGTTGTTAAGCCTATGAATCAATTTAATTTTCATTATATCATCACACTATTAAGTATTGACTATTCCTTATTATTTTTGCTTTTTTTACACATCATATTATCTAAATCCTTAGTACCATTACAAAGAAAATCTTGGGATGAGGCAAAATTTGATAGATGTTGTCCAAAAGAGTCTAGAGGACCTTGTCTATCTATAATATAAGACCCAGGGAGAATCATATTAAACAGGGGTTGGACAGAGAGAGTAACAATATCGAGTTGGCCGACATATTTTAGATGGATGATGATGATAACCTAGTAGTTGACTGGAACAGGGACAGTGGAGAGCCCTTGTTAGATGAGGGACGTCATCCCAGTAGACAGATTGCAAAGGAGATGGGGGCTAATGTGGCAGAATTTATGGGGAAGGGGAGACAACACGTATATGGCACAGAGGACACGACATCATATGTCTCTTACTGTCAAGCTGATGCGGAGAGCTTGGTGGGCTCTATAAGATCAATAAGCATAAATGATTCTAGAGACTCTACCTCTAGAAGATCCGGATGGCATAGGCCCGCAGAGTCTGCATATAATACTACTGCGGAGAGTGTTGGTTCTACTAGGTCGACTTATAGAGCTTATGGTGTCCCTCCCGTTATCAAACTCAGAGTCAGCCACCAGTGGAGCCTTATGATTATGGACCTTATATTGTTCCTCCCACTATCACCTATTGGAGTCAACCACTAGAACCTTACTATCATTATGGAGCTTATGATATCCCTGCTCCTGCAAATGACAAGGGTGTTTCTTTATTTATTGAGCAGATCTTCCACTCTATACTACAACACCACCAGCCCTTCCATATGCAGTTGAGCCAGTTTCTTATCCAGAGATTCCCAACTTCCACCATCAAGACATATTAGGCATGTCGATGAGGCCACATACATAGCTACATTTGCAAACTACGTCAATAACTATATGGAGCAAATATCATGGGACGTGTATTGTCATTTGTATGGGGTGCAAAGGGAAGAGAGCGACATGGGATACAGCAGACTTGTACTCGGTAATCATAGAGAAAATTTTGGTGGAAACCTAAGTTTCGGCCTAGCAAAAACCTAGTGCTTTTTTTTTTTTTTTTTTTTTACCCTAGATTTCAAGCCTTATATAACCTCCATTTCATCTTATTTCTCGCCTTCTACCTATTTGAAGCGTAATAAACACAATGGAACTAGTATTTTGCCTCACAAAGACTACTCAAAAGTTATCATTCAAGTATACTAACAAATGATTGGTTCCGACAAGTACAAATTGTATTGCCTATATGCATATAATTATCACCATACATGAATTGTTTGATAGAATGGTTATATATACAAGTCAACAAAATACAATAAAGAACTAGATCAAGTGATGGTGACTCACATTTATTAAGTTCAAGCCCATATATCATGTATACATATGCATTTTAAAATTTAGAAAATAGTTTTTAAGATAAGAAAAAAAAAAATAGTTGCAATAATCAAAATATATGTTTAACAACACACAATCATAGATTAATAGTCCTAGACTAAACCTAAATTAATTTCAAAGCAATACAAGATCATTTAAGGCTTGAAGAAAACTAAAATGAAAAAATGGAAGTCTTGGAATTGTAGGGTATGGCTCATGCTTCACATTTTGTTGCCGACGAGTTTCCTTTGTAGTTTGTGCTTAGGCCAATGAATAGTTGTTGTGGTTTAAAAGGTGTTTGAAGCCAAAAAAAAAGTAGCAAAAGAGGTCTTTAAAGGCAACGTAGTTGTGGAAATTAGGTGAAAATGGAACAGAAATTAACAAAAACCAAGGAAAAAACAATTTAGTGTCGAAACCTGTGAAATTTCAATCGAAACTTGCGATGGTTGAAATTTCCGAAATTTCGGTCGAAACTATGAACTTTAGGGAAATTCTTGGCACTTCGTTTCATTTTAAAAGTTTGCGGATATTTCGGTCAAAATTTCAGTAAATTCAACTGAAATTTATTCCATGTCGGTAATATTCTTGAGTTTTCTCGTATACTATATACTTGAATGTTACCATTTTGGTAAACTAGTAGTTCCATTATGTTTATTAAGCTTGAAATAGGTAGTATGTAAGAATCCAAATCATCTGAGGTCCTATAGTTGTAGAGTCTCCACCATCATTCTGAACATGAGTCATGACCTAACTGGAGGTTGGGTCTCATCTAGATCTCATACACATTCATTATTTCACAAGGTATAGGGTCATGATAACCTAGACATACCTCAGCGATGGTTTTCATTATCATCTAATAATAACGGCCTTTTGCGGTGTTAGCTGGAACGGTGTTAAAAAGCATCCACCTAGCAACTACTTCCTTTTGAATACCCCTGGTCCTGCTCTAAAATAGGATCCTATCATAGAGCAACTAATGATAGAGTATCCATCTGATTCTGACCTCCTGAATAAGTCAAATACACCACCTAAACTACATGGTCCAGTTGCTGCAGCTGTAGAGCTACCAACTCCTACATTACCTCTAACCCTCTCCTGCTCTTGTGCTAATGATTCCCAGCTTTGTGCCATCGCCTACTGCAAATCCCTAGCTTTTATAGCTGTTTGTACATCAACAGGATCATCATCATCATCATCATCATCATCATCATCATCATCATCATCATATAAAGGCCTCCTCAATACCTCATCCAATGCAGCCCTGCTTATCACTTAACCTGCCTTCGCTCTCCATCCCTCCATCAAGTCTTTCACTGCCCGTGCTATCTCAACAGAAACGATGTGGGATTGGCAACATCTTTAGAACTTGAAGTTAGATGTTGGTTCAGTTCAGTCTAATGATGCCACCTCCCATAATCTTCTGTTGACAAAAGTTGCAATTAGTCTTTCTCTTATCCCATAAATTGGTGTAAAATACTTCCATGCAGTGTCACATCTAAAAGTACTAGGCTGTCCCTCTGAACTCCCACCCTGCGAACTCACCCACCCTTGCCTACATGAGTAGGAACTCCCCTTCCCCTGCCTTAGTGAGGATGATTGCCTCATATTCCTCGACAATATCACTAATCATACATAAAATACTTGCATAAGTCACAGAACAACCTCAAAGTAATTTCTTTCAGACAAAGAAAACATGTTTTACCTATTCAGTATTTTTTTCCCTTACCCATGTATATAAAATCATTTTTTAAAATTTTTCGACAATAAAATTGGTCGTCCATAGCAATACTAACTATGAAATCATATGGGCAACACTTCAGAAACATATAGCAAGTAATTGCATACTTCTCTATAATTTTCAAAACCATAAAAGTGTTTTCCCTATTTATTTATAATTTATTAAATTATCATACTAATTTTTCAAAAATAAAATATACAATTTTGGGGTGGAAAAATATTTTCTCTGGTGAGATCATAAATCAGCTTATGGAGTTCAATATGTATTTATTCCATCGCCATAGGAGCTCTATATTATATTATACTTACTACATTTTCTAGATAGGAAAATAGACTTTTTTAAAATAAATAAAAAAATCCACCAAGCGAGAAAATTTTCGACACCATAATTTGTAGATCAATCCATAGTGTTCAACATATATTATTCTTATGCCCATTGAACTACTATTTAACATTTATTTTCAAAAGAAATAAATGTTTAGGGAAGAATGGTATAACTCAAGGATGCCGGCAAGACTGAGGCAAAAACCCCAAGATTTGAAGAAGAAATCACTCGAAAATGACAAGATTTGAAGAAAATAGGAGTAGAAGAGGAGTTAGGGGCGAAATGGGACTCTTGATCGAGACTTCACTTGAAATGGGCAAAATCTTGCTGACGTTCTATTCCCTCCGAAATACCTAATTGTGATAAACGGCATCTTGCCTCGAGATTTCGCTGATATATCAACAAGATCTTGGCAAGATATTGTTGGTTTCCTTATCGCCCTTCCCTTTCATCACAATACTTCCAGATGAACAAAATCTCGCGAGATCAAGATTTTGTACAATGTTTATAGCCTGAGATCAAGGCATCAAAACAGCCTCAGCAAAGAGTTGTTGGGGTAACGCTACGTAGGAAATTTGTAACTCCCCCCACCCCCACCTTTCGACTCTACTTTTACAAAGGGTTTGGCACCAGGTCCGCCCATTTTTCTGCATAGTTTATCTTCAAAAAGTTATATATCTCATCCACTCCAGATCACCCAAATTGAGAATTGGTAACTTGGAAGCAGAAGAGCATTGAGATGCATACCCACTCCAGAATTTGATATGAAACTATCCCACTTGTTTGAACAGAGTTGAAGAATGAATCATGGCGAGAATTCAATAAATATAATAGAACTTCAGTACCCTCACAAGTGACAATCCAGTTTACTGTGAAGTAAATTATCCAAACTAAGGATGGATCAGTCAGAACGGTGAAAGCCCTCATCCAGTACCTATCTCGATTCTAGATCAGTATCAGTCAAATGTTGTAGAATTCTTTCTGTACTTAAACCCTTACTAAGTACTAGAGGTTTGTCTGTTCCTAGAGCTTTTCATTTTCTACTTCTTTCTTCAATACTCTTTTACTTCACACACCCTAATTAAATGAATCATCATGCAAGGCTTGTAAGGGTCAATACTCTTACATGCATCTTTAGGAACCACTCAGGTGTAAGGGGAAATAAATGGCATTACGAGTTTACAACCTAAAAAGCTACATGGGGAAGTCGAACACTTTCCTGGATGATCTTTATGGATGCCTATTCAATTGAATGCATTAGGCTCCAGAAAAGTAATTCCCATTTTCCATCATATATACACACAAAGAATCCCTTACATGACTATAGTTTCCCAAAAAAACGTCAGGTTTCAAAATGAGTTCACGATAAATCTTCCCCGGATTCAGTAGTGAGGAGAATCTCGCATTGCTACAGGGAGGTTAATGTTTTGGTGGACTCTAGGTAAAAACACAGCCTAGCCTGGTCCATTTTAAATGAAAGTACTTGGAATTTTTCTTACCTTGATTCTCTTTTCAGCCAGTAATAATGCCAAAGGTGCAAGTAAGAATCAAGTAATTGTTTTGTTTTTCACTCTTAAGGATTCCACCAATCTTGTCACATAACTATTTCCTTATTCTCTTTGCTGATTTTTAGCCAAAAAGGAAAAAAGAACAAAATCATCATACACAAAGAGTTCCAACAAATTTGATCTTCATACATCTATACAAAACAGATAAATGAAGCAGAAGTTCCTCTGATTTCCAAATATAGAGCATGCAAAATCATGGATTAACAATATACGTTGAAGAAATATAACCAGATCAAAGGGGGGGGGGGGAAGAGAAAGTAACAAAGCCAACATGAGCAATATTAGGCAGACACTTTTAAAGCACCATCTTAAACTCCACATTGCTGAAAAACAAAAATACTTAATGGTAGAACGTGAGAACCCTGAAACTGTATGCAACAATCAAAGTGCAATTCACATAACAATCAGGGAAATCTTCAGAAACTAAGATTTAAATGATTGAGCCTTCATCTACATTTCCTGATAAAAGAGCAGCAGATAACCATACCTGATACAACACAGTTGTCAACACCCGCATAAATCGTTCCACTTGAACAAGCAACATTCCTGCCTTTTCAGTTGCATTATCAATCATATTTTCATCGAGACCGACACCCTGATAACGTGCACGCCACCTTGAAAGGCCTCTGAGTTCTCCAATTCTAAAGGCAATAATTTCTGCAGCAGGCTACAAAAATGAATAATCAAAAGCATCAATCTCTATTAGAGACAGTAAATCAAATGAGCTAGTATGCCAGCATACCATATACATCAATAAGAAAATCCATTGTTTACTAACTAAAATCACGGATTGGTGATGGACACACAAACCCCCCCCAAAAAAAAAAACTAAATAGTAGGCACTAAGAACCCTCTGACAGTTCAGTGCTAAATCCTCAATTATGGGATATATAGACAAGGTACTGGCTACTGAACTAGAGGAACGAATAGGATGCAGGGAGAAATGCACCAAATAACAGTCTGTCAGAGACAGAACAAAGATGAAATTATGACTCAGAGAATTCTTATTTTACAGTTAAAAAATATATTAAGAAGCAAACAGAGAGAGATATTACAAGCCCAAGGGGATAAAAGTAAAAACAAAATTGAAAATTGATGGTGTAAATAAGTCTGTGTAGAGAAGAACCCCCCGTGGACTTTGCTTATGTGGGTGCCTTCAACACTGGGTTCACCCTTTTATGTCGATGCATATCTCTTGTAAGCTGAGAGAGGTCATTATTCCGAGTAAATTGAATTTATTGGCACCCCCCAAATGGAAGCTTATAGTTTACAATTTGAGCAAGTCCTACTTTGAGTAGGAAAGTCCTACTTTGAATACAAATACAAGAAGGAACAGAAATCGGAAATAAAAACAAGGTAGAAAATAAATAAATGAAGGAATCCAAGACATCAATACAAAATAGGAGTCCAGTCTAGTGCAAACAGGAGGGATGACATATCTAGAGCACTAGCATCAGATCAAGAGGAACTTTCATGTCCAATTTGGTTAAAAATAGATGAAACACTTGTCCAGGTAACCCTTTGGTGCTTGATCTCCAGACTTCACAAATGGAATACAGATTATGCCCTTTCCAACTTCTCTTTTATGAAACGCCTGTAACCGTCCACATGCTGCTTTATTGACACAATAGAGCATGAGGAAGGGGCAGTGGCACACCCAGATCTTCTAGTAGACAACGTAAGAATTATAACTCACAAACCACTTGCGCCATAAGCCCATTGCTTGAAATTCTACTTCAGCCATAGACCTCACAACACTATTTTGCGTCTTGCTTCACCAAGTAACCACATCCTCACCAACAAAAGTACAGTACCTTGAGGTGGACTTCCAATCATGTGAACCTCTCCAGTCCGCACCAGTGTAGGCTTCAAGAAGGAAATGATCATGTGGGACTAGGAGAACACCTCTTCCCAGAGATAATTTCAGACAATGAAGAACTCAAAAACACAGAAGACATATGATTGGAATGCACATCGTGCATGAACTGACTCACAACACTAATTGCAGCAGCAATGTGAGGCTGTGTATGAGATAGACAGAATAGCATTGCCACTATTCACTGATAGCATCCTTTATCAACAGGTTTCCCTTCTTTATCTTTGAGTTGGATAGCAACTTCGGGAGGAGAATAGCGGGATGACAGCTTAGTAAGCCTGTTTCAGATGGATGACAACCTACTAAGCTGTTGACACTTGACATTGCTGTAGATGCTCTAAGCCTCTGAACACGTTGATGCAGGTTAGGTGGAGTTCCGAGTTTGCCAACCAAGAACCCGGCAAAAAATACGGCAAAAGCAGTGAGCAATCGAGATTGAATTATCTCAATGTCTCGAGCAAACCATGGGATATTTAAAGGGTAGGCTTGACCAAATTCTCGGTCAAACCTAGATTTTGCCTCGACCAATATATAGGACGGCATTTTGAAATTTCTGGGTTTTGCCTGAAATATCATCTCAAGATCTCAAAAAACCAAGATATCTCATGAATCCTAAAACTATGCTCAAAGGTCAAATCAAATATGGAAATCAGACCAAAGAACATGCATTAAATGGAAGAACTACTAAATATCTCTTCATACAAGTTATTGATGAAGGCATAGTCAAGGGCATAAGATTGAAGACTACACATCAAAGAAGTCAACATCTTGCATCTAGTCTAGGACACTTGGCATGATGTAAACACTTTAAACATTCGTGCATGAGCTACCATCACATCAAACCTTTGAATGGGGTGTCCATTTCAGAAAATTCGCCCTAACTTGCCTTAAGAAGTTGACAATCAAAGTCCAAGTCCATCATCTCACCAAAACACTTCAATCACAGGAGTCAAAAGCTTGATGGTTGCGATCGTTACACACATAGGTCAACCTCAGACTAACAGTCGAAGTGCGGGTTGACCTTCAAGGAACTGCTTGGCTAGTAAGCATGTTAAAACGAACACCACAAAATAGCGAACTGAAAAAGAGAAACAAAACAAAAACACGTAGAGATTTAACGTGGTTCACACACAAATGCAACATGCTACGTCCACGGGCGAAAAGGAAGAGCTTTTTCACCTTGTAAAAGAAGCACAAAAGGAGATCTCACGACCATTCGCCAAGAACGGCGTAACAAGAACTCTCACCCAAAACTCTAACTGAAAATTCCAAATCTCTCAATGATGTGGTAGGTGAACATAAGATACATATATATAGACTCCAATCAAGTAAATGAGTCGACCCACTTCCACCACAGATCTCCAAAAATAGGACATTCGACCTGCCCACCAAAATATGTCAATGCAAATTCATCTTCGAAATCGGGTACAAGAATATGGGTCACAATATAACAAATCTCCACCTTGACCTGAATTCTCCCACAAATCTAAATAATCTTCATCTTCTCCACTAGCCCCCTCATGGGCTAAGCGCTAATGCGTCCAACTCCAATCAAGTCCAAACAATGCTTGAACTTAGCAATACATTAAGGCTTTGTCAACATATCAATTAGATTGTCTTTAGTACCAATTTTCAACACTCGAATATTGCCTTCAACGACTACCTCTCTGACATAGTGATACCGAACATCAATGTGCTTTGTCCTCTCATGATACATCTGATCTCTAGTCAAGTGAATAGCACTCTGGCTATCACAATGGACAATAGTCACCTCCTAAACCATGTTGAGTTCTACAATCAAGCCTCTGAGCCAAATAGCTTCTTTAATTACTTTAGTCACTGTATATCCTCTGCTTTTGTGGTAGAAAATACAATTGTAGCGCGTAAAGTAGCCTTCCAACTAATTGCACAACCTCCCAAAGTAAGCACATATCCTGTGAGTCGACCTAATCTTTTGTCAAGATCAACCGCATAATCTAAGTCAGCATAACCTATCAACTTGTCACCATTCATCCCAAACTCCAAACACACACTAGTGGTCCCCTTCAAATACCTATGTATCCATTTCACTACTTACCAACGAGTTTTACTTGGACACGATAAGTATCCACTCACTACACTAACTGCTTGTGAAATACCAGGTCAAGTGCACACCATAGCATACATGATGGAACCAACTGCACTAGAGTAAAGAACACATGACATATAACTCACCTCTTCAGCTATCTAAGGTGATAAGGCAACTGAAAGTCTAAAGTGAGATGCAATTAGAGTACTAACAGGTTTTGCATCTTTCATGTCAAAACGCTCTAAAACATTCTCCATGTATTTTTGTTGAGAGAGGTATAGCTTCCCTACCTTCCTATCCCTCTTGATTTCCATACCAAGAATCTTCCTTGATGCCTTCAAGTCTTTCATCTTAAATTTAGTGTTGAACTGCTGCTTTAACCTGGTGATCTCATTCACATCTTTAGTAGCAATCAACAAACCATCAATATATAAGAGCAAATATATGAATGAACCATAAAAAAGTCTTCCAAAGTATACACAACAGTCATACTTGCACCTATTGTAACCCAAAATAGCCAAGACAAAATCAAACCTCTTATAACACTATCCAAAAGACTACTTCAAACCTGGTCCTCCTTTTCTTCTACAACAAAACCCTCAAGCTGAGGCATATAAATCTGCTACTAAAACACCCTCCCTTTGCTTTCGAAAGATTACGGAATAGGATGAGTTCTTCGATTTTCCCGTTAGTTCACCATGCAAGGATGCAGTTTTCACATCAAGTTGCTTTTAACTCCAAATTATGCATAGCAACTAAAGCAAGCAAACAAATGGAACGATACTTCACAACAGGTGAAAATACATCATTAAAGTCAATACCTTATACCTGAGTATAACCTTTAGCAACCAATTGTACCTTGTATCTAGCATCTCCATCACCTGTGGTGGATCCTTTCTTCTTGTAGACCATTTGCAACCAACAATTTTCTTCCCATTGGGCGGTTTGACAAGCTCTCATATATGATTTTTAGGAAGATATTCAATCTCCTCATTCATGGCCAACAACCACTTTGAAGAATCAACAGAAGAAATAGCTTATGAATATGTTGCAGATTCACTATCATCAATTGTATCTGAAATAGACAATGCATAAGCAACATTTTCAACATGCCCATATTTTTGTGGTGGTCTAACCTCCTTGGTCGGCAAAAATCCCCTGTTGTGCACAACAGTGCAATTTTGTACCAAATTGAAGGTTGTCATTAAAGGCTTGATTTTAATTTTTTTTTTTTTAAAAAAAAAACCTTCAATAGTCTTTTAGTTTTTTGGTTTTATTAGCCACTTATTTGACATATTAGTGCACTGTTGTGTACAGCAGAGGATGTTTTCCCCTCCTTGGCCTACTTTTGGCAATGTTGTACTCCTCTTCTTCTTGATTCCTTAGAGTTCCTTCTTTTCTAGTAAGAGTTAGGCAGCTTAACTGAAATTGATTGTGCTTTCTCTGAAAATAGATCATCCACTTCAAACTCCACCTTCTCCCTAGAACTTTTTTGACTTTCATCATTATGAATATGGGTTTCTTTCCCAAGATTCAACATAGCAGACTCATTAAAGTTACATCCATGCTAAAAATAAATTAGGATTTTTTGGATCAGCACACCATAACCTGAATCGCTTAACTCCAAATCCATACCCAAGAAAACTACACTTCTTAGCCCTAGGTTCCAACTTCCCATCATTCACATATGCATAAACAGGACATCCAAATGTTTGTAAATTACTGTAATCAATAGGTTTACCAAACCATACCTTTCCCGGAATTGTGCACTCAGTAGCTGTGTAGGGCGACCTATTCACCAACTATGCTGCTATGTTTACTGCTTCCACCCAAAACTCCTTGATAGTCCTGCATTTAATAACATGCAACTTGCCTTTTCTAACAATGTTCTATTCATACGCTCTGCAACTCCATTCTGCTTAGGTGTCTTCACAATTGTATGTTGTCTTGCAATTGCCTCAGTTTTACAAAACTCATTAAAGTCTCCTTCACAAAATTCTAGGCTATTAACTATTCTCAATCTTTTAATTTTCTTCCCGATTTGCTCCGTTGTCAAAATCTTACACTACTTAAAAGTAACAAATACTTCGTTTCTGCACTTCAAAAAGCAGACCCAAGACCTTCCCAGAATAATCAACAACAAAGGTAAGTAAATACCTAACACCACCTCCCTTTGAAGGAACCTTGGATGGCCCCCCACAGATCTGAACAAATTTAGTCTAGAGTTCCTTTGGTCTTGTGAATAACAATACTGAAACTAACTCTCTTCTGCTTCCCAAACACACAATGCTTACGAAACTCCATCATTCCTGTACTCTGACCACATACTAACCCCTTTTGCTTAACATAGCCATCCCTTTTTCACACATATGGCCTAGTCTTATGCGCCATTATTTTATAGTATCTGAATAAAAAAACTAATGAAGTTGCTACAATGGATCCAGTTACTATACTACCGTGCAAGACATGCAATTTACCAACCAGGCATCCTAACTAACCTTCATGACTCCAGCTTCAGATGTGTATCTGCACCTGTTTGTATCAAAGGTGCCAAAACTGATGAGATTTTTCTTCAACTTAAGAACATATCAGACATCAATTAGAGTTTTAATAATACCATCATTCATCCTGATTCTGATGTTTCCCTTCCCAACTGTATTACAAGGAGACTTATACCCCATCAACACAACTCCACTTCGAAAAGGTTCGTAAATAGAGAACCACTCACAATTAAAGCATATCATAGAAGAAATTTGACCGAAATTTCGACAATTTCGGTCGGAATGTCTGCACTTTTCAAAAACAAAACGAAATTTCAATTATTTCGAAAAAGTGTCAAATTTCAACCGAAATTTTGGAGATTTCAACCATTTCGGAGGTTTCAACCGAAATTTCGACCATTTCAACATTCCAACTTGTTTTCCTTAGTTTTTGTTGATTTTTATTTAGTTTTTGTTGATTTTTATCCCATTTTCACCTAATTTCCATGACTCCTTTGCCTTCAAACACCTCTTTTGTTCATTTTTTGCTTCCAAACACCTCCTAAGCCACAATAACTACAGAGGAAACTCCAGCAACAATAGAATGTGAAGCATGAGCCATACCCAACAGTTCCAAACTTCCCATGTTTTTATTGTTGTTTTGGTCATGCCTTAAATGATCTTATATTGCCTTGAAATTAATATATGTTTAGCCTAGGACTATGATATATGATTGTGTTTTGTTAAACTTATCATTTTATTATTTGTTACCATTTTTTCATTTCTAATTTTAATAATTATTTTCTAAAACTATGTATTTTTAATATATGTGAGACACCATCACTTGATCTAGTCAATCATTTTATTTTGTTGACTTGTTGTATATGTAACCATTCAACCAAACTATTCATGTATGCCAATGATTCTATGCCTGTATGCAATATAGTTTGCACTTGTCAAAACTAGTCATTTGTTAGTACACTTGAATGACAAATTTTCAATGGTTTTTTTTTTGGCAAAATATTAGTTCTAATGTATTTATTATGCTTGAAATATGTAGTATGCAAGAATCCAAATCATTTTGAGTTCATATGAGGCCCGAAATTCAAGTTCCAATTTTCAGAAAAGAAGTGTTCAGTTTTGACTGAAATTTCGACCGAAACATCAAAATTTCGGCCTTTTGCAAGGTCGAAATTCTTGTTTCGGTCGAATTTCTTAAAGCATATATGGTGGGAACCCCCAAAATCAAGGATCCATTCTTTTTGTGATCTAACTCTATCATCAAACACCCATAGCATCTGAGAATCAATCCCATCTTCAGCAACACCAGCCTTTATAGAGTTTTCTTTCTTTGGTTGGTTGGCACCACCACTTGCTTTTTGCTAGTTCTAAAGCTTATAACACTCTGATTTGATATGCCTCTTTTTCTTGCAATAATTACAAATCAAGTTTTTATTATTTGATTTTGACCTAGACTTCTTCTTGTCAATGTCCGAATTTCTCTCAGTAGTTCTACCCCTTAACCTTCTAACCAACACCCTTAGATTTGGTTGTTAATTTGTCATCAATTTTTTGTTTACTCAGAAGATCCGTTTTAACATCTGCAACTGAGATTCTCTACCATAAATCATGGTGTCTTGAAAGTGCTTATATGAAAGAGGCCATAAAGACAACAATAATCGGGCTAAATTTTCATCCTCAATTTTAACATTTATCTTTTGCAGATCAACAATGATAGAGTTAAAAGTTGCAATATGAGATTTGAGAGAGACCTTCACCCAAATGCAAAGTATATAACTATTGCTTTATACTCAACCTGTCAATAAGGGATTTCATGAGTGACAAACTTTCTAGTGCCGACCACAATTTTACCATTGTCTTCTTTGAGAGAACTTCTTGTTGTCATTGTCTTCTCAAGAGAACTTCTTGCAAAACTTCGTTCGATAGGCATAACTAAATTGAGGTGAGGGCTCGATCGTCTATATTATTCCAATCGTCTTTAAACATAGCCGC
Source organism: Hakea prostrata (assembly GCF_041222555.1). NCBI lineage: Eukaryota > Viridiplantae > Streptophyta > Magnoliopsida > Proteales > Proteaceae > Hakea > Hakea prostrata. The sequence goes on along the minus strand of NC_142607.1, from coordinate 22,329,515 downwards.
AGGTTTCTTCGTCTTCCCACATATGGCCTTCTTCACTCACTGCTAAGTAAGAACCACCAAAATTGAAACTGATGTTCCCATCAAAATTTTCAATATCGTATTTTGTTAATGTAGAAGCCATAGATGTAGATATTGAAAACAACCAAGAACTCTAATACCAGTTTGTTAAAACAAACACCACGAAATAACAAATCGAAAAAGAGAAACAAAACAAAAACACAAAGATTTAACGTGGTTCACACACCAAAGTGTACTACATCCATGGGTGAAGAGGAAGAGCTTTTCACTATGTAGAGGAGGTATAGAGGGAGATCTCACAGCCAATCGCCAAGAACTCTCACCCAAAACCCAAACCAAAAATCCTAAATCTCTCATTGATGTGGTAGGCGAACATAAGATACACATGTATAGACTCACAATCGGGTAAACGAGTCGACCTACTCCCACCACAGATCTCCAAAAATGGATCATTTAGCTAGCCCACCAAAATATGTCGATGCAGGTCCATCTTCGAAATCAGGTACATGAATTCGGGTGACAACATAACAAAGACTCTAACAGCTACTTTTGTGTAACGGCTAATTTTAGCAGCAGTAGCTAAAAGCTTGATAGTCGTGATCACACTTTACAAGTCAACCTCACCCAAATGTCGAAGTGCAAGTTGACCTTCAAGTAATAATTTCGCATAGTAAGCCTCGTTGGAGTAAAGCTTGAAGGTTTCAATCATTACACTTAAAGGTCAACCTCAGCCTCATGGTCAAAATGCAGGTTGACATTCAATAATTTAATTGGCCAAAAGGCTACTTTTCTATAATGGCTAATTGTAGCAACTGACCGGCACATGTACAGGTCAACCATTAGAACAAATATATGACAGTTTTCTATATATTGAGATTCAAATCAATCCCATATTTTGCCTATAAAAAGAGGTCTTAATGACCCCTTTACTCACAAAAAATATACAGTGATTAGCCTATCTTTCAAGCTTGTCTCTCTCAAGCTCTGACTCACCAATTGAGGATGTTGATGATTGTGTATTGTGCAAGTAAGGGCATATTGGTCCGTGGAGCATATGCCAAGTTGATCAAAAAGGAAAGTGCATAGTGAAGCCAGTTGATTTGGTCACAAATTTGTTTTCCTTTCTAGTTTGTATTAGTTCTTCAATTGATTGGGTATTACTTGTTATGTATCCTTAACTAGTAGCATAAAATCCCATCAGTTATTGGAATTTATTTTCAAGCTTGTACCTATATTGGAATAATGCAAACTAGAGAGGTGTATTAGCTCATACTTATCGCCTCTCTCCCATCTCTTTATTTTCCTTCTCTTCTCTCTTTCTCTGTCGCTTTCTCTCTTCCGCCCTGCTTATGCACTTCTGAAGGTCTTGGTTTCATCACATGGTATCAGAGCCTCTCTACTTTGGGCGCAAGTTTTATGCGAGTTGTGTTTTGGTGGTCCTCGCTATTGTTCATGCATGGCAACAGCAGCCTCTAGCTGCAAAAGTATTGTGATAGTCAGTATTCATTAGATTCGAAGATGAAAATTGGATCTTGTATGTTTGTGATCATTGTTTCTTTATGTTATTAGTATCATGTTCCAAGTTTTGGCCATGACTGATCCTTGGTATGCCATTCAAAATCACATTAATAGGAAAGGAGCCAAGAATTATTTTCTCTAGGCGAACACGATGTACGCCTTTATCCATGCCTAAGGTAAATCGAAGTACTTAAAGGAGGACTATCCTGTTGTTGATTCGAAGGATGCAGCCTCGGTTACTGCACATGAAACGTGGGCTCGTGATGATGTTGTTGTCAAGGTAAGGAATTTGGAGTAGTGTTGAGTCTTCCATCACTTATAATATAATGTTTTATGTCACGTTCAAGCATATATGGGAGGGCTTGCATGATTCCATACTCAAGAAAAGAATATTTTGCATGATGATGAATTACAAGATTGGATGTTTAGTTACTCACAGAATGGCTGACTGCTAATGGAGTATATAGTGAATTTACGGGTCTAGTTAAAGAATTGCAAGACTATCAGCCTCTCATCACTAACCTTGAAAACTTTAAAGACGCAGAGGGCTGAATTCTATGTCTCAAAAGTTTAAAGACGCAACACCTTTCCATCATGTGTAAGCAGTGCTGGTCAAGGAATAGGAAGTAGAGGAGCCTACCACCCCTCCTCCAAACTTGTCAAAAAGCAATTGCTATTGTTCTTACTATAGAAAACAAAATCACACTAAAGAAAATTTTTGGGATACAATTCGTCGTCGTAAGTGGGCAGAGAATTATGTTAATATGATGACATCCACTGGAGAAACTCTTACTGATACCACTTCTGGAAATGCTCCTGCGGCATCTACAAATTCCTCGTCACCTAGTGAGGACCTTAAAGAAATCCTAGAGTGCTTACAAGAGTTAGAGCGGAGTCAAAGTACATCCACTTCCAATCTCGCTCAAACAGGTATATCTACTGAGTCTTAACCTTCTGATTCCTAGATTATATACTCTGCGGCCTCCAAACATATGATAGGTATCTCTTCTTCATTTTCAGAATTTTCCGAGTTTCCTAATCCTATCCCTATTGTTGTGGCTAATGAGGAGAAGTCCTCTATAGTCAGTAATGGAAGTCTTTCTTAATCTAAATTTTCCATTGAATCTTTTTTATGGGAGTTATATAAAGGCTTACATTGTTTTCTGTTGACCCATGTTTTTCTTTTTTCACGTGTCTTTTTTTTTCTTTTTTTAATTTCAGGATATTTGGACCAGAAGGAGGATTAGTCGAGGAAGAAAAAGATGGACTGTACAATCTGACATATTTTGACTCTTCAGCTGTGAAGGCATACAGTGTCTCCATTGGAATGGCAGTATCCCTGGGGGCATCTTTGTCCTAGTAGACTTAGGTTGGTAGTATACAACAACAACAACAACAACAATAAGCCTTGTCCCAACTAAATGGGGTCGGCTACATGGATTCTTGCCCTCCAATCAGTTATGTTCGAGGCCATGCTAGATATAAGGCCTAAGCTATACATATCCTTTCTCACCACTTCTCCTAAGCTTATCTTAGGTCTACCCCTAGCTCTTCTAGTTCCTTCAATATGGATTATATCACTTCTCCGAACAGGAGCATTTATAGGTCTTCGTTGAACGTGCCCGTGCCACCTCAAACGACTTTCTCTAAGCTTATCACTTAGGTTGGTAGTATCTGATTGCAAAAATGTTACTCAAATAAATTGTGAGGCATGTGAGTTAGGTAAACATTGTATGACAAGTTTCCTTAAAAGGAATGGACCTATAAGTACACCATTGTTTCTTTAGTTCATTCTAATGTTTGGGGGCCTTGTCTCATTCCTCATCAGTCTATTTTCAATACTTTATTATTTTTGTGGATGAGGATTACTTTTCCTGGTTCACTTGGTTATTTCTATATAAAAGTTTGGAGTGAAGCTTTAAAAATAATTAAGGATTTTTTTTTCTGAAGTTTCTATTCAATTTAATACATCTGATAATGCCTTCAAGTATATGCAAAATGTGATTTCTCACTTGTGCTCTACTAAAGGTATTCTCCATCAAACCAATTGTCCATATACACCACAACAAAATGGAGTGGCTGAGGGGAAACATAGGCATTTGTTAGAAGTCGCAAGGTCTCTAAGCTCCATGTGAATGTTCACAAACATGCTCTCAAATGCCATCTTCTGCTTTGCAAAATGAGGTACCGTTTCAAGTTGTTTACCTAGAGTCACCATGTTTTCCATCTCATCCAAGGTCTTGGCTGCATATGTTATGCAGATGTTTTTACTCATAAATGTATTTTTCTAGGATATTCTCAGTTCCAAAAAGGATAAAAGTTGTTGACCTGTAACTAAACGTCAATTTGTCACAACTGATGTTATGCTCTTTGAAGATACTCCATATTATGATCCCAATTAGTTGTCTGAAGATGATAAATTTGAACCCCCCCCCTCCTAACCTGTGGTTGTGCCGTTTTCAACTGAGGCACCTAGATCAGTTGAGTTGTCTAAGGAAGAACTAGACTGTTTTAAGCTTCCCTTTAATGAGCCAGAATGGCCTCTTTATTCCTAGGTCCGGATGAGGTGCTAGTTCAATTTCCACCATTACAAGGATATGATCTGCGGAAAAAACAGTTAGATGGTCAGTCGATATCACTTCTTCTACAGATCCTCCTCCAACGTCTGATAATCTTAATGACCTTCCTATTACTTTGAGGAAAGATAAGAGTTCTTGTTCTCAAAGGTCAAATGTTGTGTATCATATTTCTCATTATGTTACTACATCCCAGTTGCCTAATCATTACCATAGCCTTACCACCTCTCTGTCTTCTATTACTATTCCATCTATACTCCAAGGCTTTCTCTGATCCGGGTTGGAACCTGCGATGGAATCTAAAAATGAGGCCTTAGATTATAGGAATATTGGGACCCTTGTGGATTTGTCTCCAGGTAAGGATCTAGTTAGATGTCATTGGGTATTTGTGATTAAATATAATTTTGATGGTACTATGAAGTGCCTTAAAGGCAGCGGGTTGCGAAGGGGTATACACAAACTTATAGAGTATATTTCTTTGAAACTTTTTCTCTAGTAATCCGCTTGAGTTTAGTGCATATTTTGTTGTCTTTGGTGGCTAACTTGGGATGGCCTGTCCATCAATTAGACATCAAAAATGCATTTTTGTTTGGAGATTTGGTTTAGCAAGTATATATGAAGCAACCTCCTGGGTTCGTTGCTCAAGGGGAATTCTATTAAGGTATGTCGATTTCACGAGTTAATCTATGGACTAAAAAAGTCCCCAAGAACATGGTTTGAAAAGTTTACTTCAATGTTACTTGAAGGCAGATTTTCCGGGTGTTTTTTGGATCACTTTGTCTTTGTACGAAAGGTAAGAGCCTAGAATTGTGTTACCAATTGTTTACATGGATGGCATAAGTTTTTCCGGAAGTGATCGTCTTGGCATTGAGGAAGTGAAGAAGCTTTAGTGGTCAATTTGAAATAAAAGACCTGAGACAGTTTCAATAATTTCTTCTACGGAGTAGTCAAAGTGAAGTCTTTCCCACTGAAAGTATGTGATGAACTTATTGGTAGAAACCAGTAAACTTGGGTATTAACATGCTGATACACCCATGGATCCTCATCTCAAACCCACTAAGGATGGAGGAGAGGCTTTTTTCTAATCCTCAGAGATACAAGGGGTTGGTAGGTAAACTAAAACATCTCATTGTGACTCGCTCAGACTTATCATGAGTTGCAGGGATTCTCAGCCAGTTTATGCATCTAGCTAAGAAGGCGCATTGGGATGCCATGATCCGTATCTTACAGTATCTGAAGAACGCTCCAAGAAAAGCACTTGTGTCTAGAAGAAATGCGCATCTGAAATTGGGTGCTTCTTTCGATGCAGATTGGGTAGGGTCAGGAGATGATTGGAGATCCACTTCTAGTTATCGTACATTCCTTGGAGAGATCTTAAGAGGAGTAAGAAGCAGGTTACAACGGCTCAATCTAGAACTGAGGCAGAGTATCATGCTATCAATCACACACTTTCAACAATTTTTTAGGTCAAATCATTCCTGAAAAAAAGTTGGTGTTGAGGTTGAAGAGCCTGTTTAGATGTTTTGTGATAATCAGGCAGCAGTCTACATTGCATATAATCCCAATGTTTCATGAGTGGACCAAACATGTTGAGGTGGATTAGCATTTTGTGCATGACACAGTTATGAGAGGGGTCATTACCACACCCTATGTTGCTTCTGCTAAACAAGTTGAAGATAACTAAGTCCTTACCTGGTCCAGCCTTTTTGGAAGGATGTTGCAAGTTGGGAGTTGGATATCAATACTCTGCAGCTTGAGGGGAGTAGGCGTTGATGGTTTCATATTGTGTAGGTTAGGGCATATTAGACCGAGGAGCATATGCCAAGTTGATCAAGGATGAAAGTGCGTAGTCAAGGTGGTTGATTTGGTGACAGATTTGTCATTCCTTTGCAGATTGTACAAGTTCTTCAACTGATTGAATTTCATTTTATGTATCCTAAATTAGTAGCATAGACTCTATCAATTTTGAGATCTATTCTCGCCTTGTCCTTATTGGCAGTGGGCTGGAGGGTGTGTTGGCTCATTCTTGGTCGTTCTCTCCCCCTTCTCTTTCTTCTCCTTCTCCTTCTCCTTCTCTCTTTCTCTCTTGCCTGCCTGCTACTGTGCTTCAGTAGGGGTCCTGGTTTCGTTATGAGGGGGGTCCCCCCTTGTTGCTTCTGCTAAACAAGTTGAAGATAACTAAGTCCTTACCTGGTCCAGCCCTTTTGGAGGATGTTGCAAGTTGGGGTTGGTATCATCTCTGCAGCTTGAGGGGAGTAGGGGCGTTGATGGTTTCATATTGTGTGGTTAGGGCATATTAGACCGAGGAGCATATGCCAAGTTGATCAAGGATGAAAGTGCGTAGTCAAGGTGGTTGATTTGGTGACAGATTTGTCATTCCTTTGCAGATTGTACAAGTTCTTCAACTGATTGAATTTCATTTTATGTATCCTAAATTAGTAGCATAGAACTCTATCAATTATTGAGATCTATTCTCAGCCTTGTACCTATATTGGAACAGTGGGAACTGGAGAGGTGTGTTGGCTCATTCTTGAGTCGTCTCTCTCCCATCTCTTTCTTCTCCTTCTCCTTCTCCTTCTCTCTTTCTCTCTTGCCTGCCTGCTACTGTGCTTCAGTAGGGGTCCTGGTTTCGTTACACGAGTTTGTTGCAACACATTCAAAGCATCTTTGCTCAAGTATCATCAAGAGGAAGAAGCCATTCAAAGCGACAACTGGTGCATTTCAGGTTTTTAACTTAGTTCCTACCATTGTGCATCATCACGGACTTCAAAGGCATTTTCACACCCTTCAACATGTACCAATTCTATCTCATTTACATCCAAAGTATTGATTTTGTGATTAGGCTCTAGACTACACTTACAGTATGTACGAGGACTCTCCCATCCTTAAGAGACTGGATAGTCTTATCCAGTATCAAGATCTGCAAAGGTTCACTTGTTATGAAGATTATAAAGTTGCTGTTTCCCCACCCATAGTATTAAAATGGGGTCACTAATGGAGTTCTCTCTAAGTTTCAAGAGATGTGAACATAGACTCAGTTGAGTTGAACAACTATTAATCTTGTGTCACATGTGGGTGTGTGTTTATATCTCATCACCAATTTTATTTGGGCTTATTTTTCTAAAGAGGCAATTATCCACTAGTTCAACGTATATACCCCAACAAACCCCCCCCCCCAAAAGGTTGGTTTACATATCATCTATACGAAAGGTTAATCTTTGAGCAACTAGTAAGCATATGACTATACTGGCAAGGTGATCAACCAATACCAAATATTCCAAGAAAAAAAATGCATGAACTCTCAAGAAATTTTATAATACAAAAATATAAGTTAAATAGTGTTGGTCCTTAACCGAAAAAGCACATAGAAGCAAAGAAGAACCCTTCTTTTGCTTCTCTGAAGATCAGGATCAGGTGAACACTATCAGGGAAGCGAAGACTTCATCCACAATCTCATAACGATTTAGCAAGTTTGAAAACTAAATTTAGTAAAAAAAAATTGGGATGAATTGGTAGTAAAATTTAGTTACTATATTTATATAAGTTTTTAGTTGCAATATCATTTCCAACAATTCATTTTTCATTTTGGGTTCATTTCCTTTTCCTACACTTTAATTCCAACCAGATACAGCCTTGGGGAAAGTATCCAAGTGTGCACCTGAAGGTGTTCCTGAACAACAAGATGAAGTTCTTTCCCAGCATTATGGATAGTCTTCGCCACTCGCTTGAGTCCCTATGTGGTGAATAGTCAAAAAAGAAAAGATACCAGTCAAAAAAAAAAAAATTGGGTTACTCAGTAGCCATGAATACACCCAGAATATTTGATATACCACTTCACCAAGAGAGTTAACAAGAAACTGATGAACCGGTGGACTTGTCCGAGCACCACCAAGAAGGCTTAGGAACTCTTCTTGGGGGGAAGAGTCGAGTCCTGAGAATGAAATTGAAGAAAACAGCAACCATAAAACATGAAATTAAGAATATGTTGCAAGAAACTGTTATTTGATTATGATTCAAAGATATTAGTAGCTACCATGGTCAACAATCAGGGAAGACAAAGGGTCAAACTTCTCATGAAAAGTATGCATTGCATCTGACCATTGCTTAAACATAACTGAGAGTGAAGCCCGAAAAACCTCAATTAAGTCTGCAATGTTTGAAGCTTGAAGGGCAACCTGATGGAGCTCATTTCTCCTAAAGCAGAGACAAAGAAAAGTGCATAGGATGACAGCTTATCAACAAATAACCAACTAATGAGCAACAGAACATGGACCACAACATTTGGATGAAGATATATTTAAGTAAGCCCAACAGGTGGAAACTATCAAATTAGAAGTAAGAATACAAAGTTAGTACAAGCATAAGAATACCACTTACTGATTTGACCTGCTAAAACCACTTGGTGAAATCTTTAAAAATACCCATGCACGATGAATTTGGCACAGCCAATATCAGAAAGATCTGATAAATAAATTTAGTTAATAAGCAAAAACTAAATATTGATATTAGAACTGTTCTCCTATAGAGAAATGGATATGAAAATTTATGATGAAGCAACAGTCCATAGTTGTCAAAGCATCCGCCCAGGCCCATTTTTGGGTCAAGGCGATTCGGTGTCCCCCTGTCACCTAGGTGACACCTTATCGCCTTGCTTGGTGTCACCTTGGTTTTCAATGCCCTCTTATCACCTAGCCTCGCTTTTGTCGCCTTGAAAACCCTGCAACAGTCCATCTGCTCCATACATTGAATAGATAGCAATTGGCGTTGACTAGTTGTTGTCGAGTAAAGCCCAGTGTCTGAGTTTTTTTTTTTTTTTGTTTGGGGGGGGGGGGGGGGTGCACTGTGAGGTGGCATGGTGAAACCAAATGCCTAGGTGCCACTAAAGCGCCTGGATGCCAAGGAGGCATCTTGACAACTACAGCCAAGGGGATTGAAGGATCTAAAGAGGGCTGCCTTTAGAGCTCCTTCAAAAAGTATTAGGAGAATATTACCAATCATAGGGCGATAGATCATGAATGAGGGGGTCTAGATTAGGCACTGGTCGGGGCAGTATTACATAGAAAATTGGAACAACCACAAGTTTACCAATTCCTTTTGTAGAATTCAAAGGGAGCTGTTACCATTCTTATTCTTCCCCGGTAGTTGGTTTGAGAAGTGGATGTATTTCATTCTGCTTTTTGTCATACCAGTTCATCACAAGAGGAAGCCAAATTGACAACTCAAGCCAGACAAGGCATCAATGATAATAAGGAAGCTCCCACTAAGAATGGTCCAGAGGATGAAGATGTCAATCAGGTTCTTTCGTTGCTGTTGTTAAGGGGAAAGGGGAAAGCCTAAGCTCGAAATACTAATCAAGCCAATTAAACATTTCCTCTATAAACAGAGGGTTAATCCATACAAAGGGCTTCACAGTAGTCATAAACATCCAAATAAATTCTCCTCTAGTGAAATAGACAGACCATTAACGGTGCAGTCCAGATTCCAGAATATGGCATACAACTTTTGGGAGAAAACAGTAACGACAGACAAAAGTCAGAAGTTAATGCAATGTCGAAGAAAGGACGAGTTATCGTAGTAGTTGCCAAACAGAATCAAGGGACTGAATTTACTGGTACACCATTTTACAGTTCAAAATTATAAAAGAAACAAGAATTGCTTAAATCTGATTTATATGTTAGGAGTTATGTCCCAGTCCAGCTTTATCGGCTGGTCAAACTTTGTCGGCTGTGCACAACTGCTGTTAAAGACACTTCAAATGAACATATTATTTTAGATAATGGTTGTCAAAGCGTCTGCCTAGGCACACCTAGGCCCATTATTGGGTCAAGGCGACCTAGTGTCACCTTGCTGCCTGGGCAACGCCTTGTCGTTAGGAGTAGAGAGGGGATTAGAGGGGATTAGAGTTGATTAGGGGTTATAAATAGGGGTAAGATGTTAGGAGTAAGAAAGGATGATATGATGTGAGTGTTTGGGTAGCCGTAGGCTGAGGGGCACCGTGAGGTGTTGGGGTTGTCTAGCACCATTAAAACCAGCTTTATCCTTGTCAATTTCTTGTATTTTCGTATTGATTTTTGGAGTGAATAGAAGGGTTCTTAACAAATTCGTATTAGAGCATTAACAATCCCAGGGAGGTGAGATGACATTGTCGTTGTTTTCCGGTGAAGGACGAGCGCACAAGAATGGTTGAATATTTGCTTGGAATAGCTCTCCAGCATTTGGAAGGAGACACATTGGATTGGGTATAGGCAAGGTCTTGGCCGGTGTTTGATTGGATGAGTTCCAAAGAAGCCTTGCAAACTGATTTCGGCAATGGCCAGGCAACAGAGGTTAACGTGATTTTGGACAGCAACCAAGAAGAAAATATGGGCACTAATGGAGTGATGGAAAAGGGAGACCATGCAAAACCGATGGAAAGAACACCGAGTGAAATTGCCGGAAGAGATCGATCGATTGCTACAGCAGTCCTATGTCATACTTGGAGAAGAGACAAAAAGAGAGTGAGTGATTCGGGAAACAATGCTTACCAAATTGGAGCTGCAGCAACAAAACAGGCCGATAAATTGAAAGACTGCAAAGAGAAGAGAGATTGACGGAGGTCGACATTCAGCAGAAGACTCCAAGTGATGGCGAGGATTTCTGTTTGCTGAAAATGGAGAAGATGACGTTGAAGTTTGAGGGTTTTTGGGGCTAGTTTGGCTACCACAAACCAGTTTATGGGTTTGGTTCACACATTAAGGGCCAAGGATCTTATAATTTGGGCCCAACTAAGGTATGCATAGTATCAAACTTAGGACCCAAGAGAACCAAGTTCAAAGATTGGGCCGTCAGTTTCCCCAAGAAACCCCCTTGTGCCCAGCCCATCTTATTTCATTAACCCAATATCCAACCCATATTTCTTAACCCACAATTGTAAGTGCTTATGCCTTACCCACTCAAAAGAATTATCTTGGGCCCACTCCATTTCTTGACTCAAAGCCCAATATATTCTATTAAATCAAGGCCCAACCCATTTCTCTTAACCTATGGAATTAAGTATTTGGACCCCACCCATTTAAAACATTTACTATGAGCCTGGCCCATTTCGTTACAGTAAAACCCATTTCCTCTCATTACTATTTTGGGCCGAAATAATCTCAAACAATCCAAAACCCCAACCCCGAACCAGTTTAAACCAAGTACTTACCAAACCAGCGATCTAACTGAGCCACAAAAGGGGGAAGCCATCGTCTTCAACCTCTCAAAATCGAGACGGAAAGGAGGCGGTGAGAATGGGGTTGCAGCGTTTGCGATGATGGTGTTGGCTTCGTTGCCGATGAAAAAAGTTTCAAGACCGAGTGTATCGCTCCAAGTCTTGACACTGTTTCCCCAATCTTTTCACAGATTTGTGTTGGGGCTTTCACATAGAGGACTGATCACAAGTTTGGGGCGGTAGTATTGAGGAGGTTGCACGTGAGGTAGAAGCGCAAGGACTCGATGTTCCTAATAGGGTTGATTTCGTTCACAAAGGGACAAGATGCAAGGACCGCAATGCTCAACAGTATAGTCCTTGACTATTCTCAAGCAACTGCTCTGAGATTCACAGAAGGAGCTTTTGGATCAAAAACTTTGGATTGGGTCTAATCTAGAAAACTTTGGAAGTGTTGTTGATGCTAGAGTGATCGTTCCAATTCTCCCATCGTCCTCTTCATATTTTGTTCTTCAGACCATTGCAACGAAAGGCGATCATGGGGCCAACTTGGTAATGCTTGCGAAGAATGATGACTTTGAGAAGGGTTACCCTTCAATGTTTGCATGATCCTTAGCATTTGACATTCAGCATCAGATTCAATTTGATGATGTTTTTGGGGATAGTTTTGATTCCAGCAATTACACGAGCCAAACACCAACCTATCAAGTCACAAGGACGGAGATCCATATTGTAAGCGTGGCATTGGCTAGCAGTTGCATCTTTGGAGATGGGTCTGCCGTTGGGTTTTGGAGAATGTTGCCGAGATGGCCTGGTTTTGTGGCAAACACGTGAAGACTAAACTTCAAAATTTCCATCACCTTGAGGTCAAGGTGATTTTCGAGGGGCTGATAGTGATAGGGCCCCGAGATCACCGTATTAAGCTACATCAAAGAGAGAGAGAGAGAGAGAGAGAGAGAGAGAGAGAGAGAGAAAGAGGGGATTAGGGTTGATTAGGGGTTATAAATAGGGGTAAGATGTTAGGAGTAGGGGAGGATGATATGATGTGAGTGTTTGGGCAGCCGTAGGTTGAGGGGCACTGTGAGTTGGGGTTGTCTGGCACCATTAAAACCAGCTTTATCCTTGGCAATTTCTTATATTTTCATATTGATTTATAGAGTGAATAGAAGGGTTCTTAACATAGTCCCACATCGGGTATCATTTTACTTGCTCGCACATAACTATTATTATAAATAAAGCCCTACTATGTCACACTGTCACAAGTCAGGATTCCTTCAACTCTTTCAACATGGTATCAGAGCCATCTCTAATCCATTAGTGAGCACCAGCCTTTTTCTTTCCTTTCTCCCAATCGCCCAAAAAAACAAAGAAGAAAACCACCGACAGAGTCTGCTTCTTATCGCAGAGCCTTCTTCATATCGCCACCACCCCTGCAGCCATCGCATCACCAACAAACCACCAAACCCAGCCATCACAACTCCATCTTCACCAGAACCTATCTCCTTCCATTGCTTGACCTCTACAATTGAATCAAAACCATCGCCAGACCTTTACACCTCACAAGAAAATATTTTCCAATCTTAACCCAGAACCATCACCTTCCACCACCATCGTAACATGCAAAACTGAATCGCAAAACCTCTACGACAAAAACCAACGGCTCCTTTTGTTTCCTTTTCTTCTGTCTTCTTCTAAATAGGCCAGAACATGAACATTCTACCCCATTCTTTCTTTGCATCTAGACTATCGTCGTAGGGTTTGATTCTTCCTGAACCATCGCCTTTGTCCCATGAATGACCAACCCTGAACTAGAATAAACACAACCAGCCCCAATACGTCCCATGCAAGGTAGGAAATATCGCCAAATTTCGGCGATATATCGCCGAAATTCGGTGATATCGCTACCCGAAATGAAACCCCCACCCGAACCCAATACGGCGGGATATCGCCGTCTTCTCGACGATATCTCGCCATTTCGGCAACTTTCCAGCGAGATATCGCCGAAATCTAGAGATATTCTGGATATATTGCTGAAATTGTTTCTTCTCTCCAGCAACTGTGGGATTTTCAATCCATGATGCCATTTCTTAACTCCAAAGCACAAAACAAGAAAGAAAAAGAAAACTCTATGCTCCAAAGATAGGCAGAGGAGAAAAGGGAAAGAGGAAGAACAGAAGACGAGAAGAGAAGAAGAGAAAGAGGAACACAGACTTCAAAGTTCTCTGTATTCACCTTCGTCAACGTCATAAATGCCGTTGATGCATCTTATGCCACTTCCCTTCTCAAATTTTCATCCATGGAGTCTCGAAGCTTCAATGCAGAACCCCAAAACACCCTTTGAGGAGTGGGACTGGAGCATAACTGCATGATGGAGAAGGTAATAGAAAGTTTCTTTTTGGAGGTGCGGGTTTTCCATTTTGCCATTTTCCATGTTTCCCTGATCTGTAAATGACCTGATGTGGTGTCACCCATGCATGAATCATCCCCCAAAGGCAAGAAACCCTAGTTTCTCTTTTCTTAGATATGAGGTTTCACTCAGGCAAGTCAATCTTGACTAGATAAACACATTTCTGAGCAAACATTTAATGCTTAGAAAATGACAAACAATAAAATAACCAAGTGCATGGCCGAGATAATGACACATAAACAACTCCTACTCACCCAAATATTTAATGCTTTTTTCTGCCTTTGGAGCCATATAAGCAGCCCATATCTCAAAAAACCATTTAATTTCTTTTTTATAGTTTTATGTCAGCGAAATTCGTCTCCATTTCAACGAATTTTCAGCGAACTTTCGCCGGTTCGCTAGGTTCGCTCCTTAGCGAACCGGCGAAAGTTGTCAAACTTTCGTCCCATGGTCCCATGTTGATTTCACCCTAAAAAAGGGGGCAGGCCTATTTATAGTGGTGACTTTTTTCTTCCTACCAAAAAAAAAATTTCTTCATTCTTGACTAATCCAAGTTCTTGCAATGGTTGATCAAACTACACCAAACTCGTCTATTATATTTAATGATTTCCTACTTCATCTATTCCTTGGGATCATGAGTTTTCTCCGTTTCAAATGACTATTGTCAAATTGAATGGGACCAATTACCTATGGTGGTCTCATTCTGTTTCTTTTGCAGCCGGTGATCATCGTCTTAATGGCCATCTTGGTGGCACTTCTACCAAACCTTCCTTTCTAGTCCGCAATCTACCAAGTGGTGTACAAATGAATGTTTGGTCATGGTCTTTCTTCTTAATTCCATCAAACCAAGCACAATAGAGAGCTATCTCCTTCTCCCAGATGTTGTTACTATTTTTAGAGGTTGCTTAAGATACATGCTCCAGAGTAGGTATTAGGTAATGATGCATAATGATTTGAAATCAAATGAAAAATTCATTATTTAGAACAGAAAGACCTTACACTCTCTCTCTCTCTCTCTCTCTCTGTATTATAACACACTTCAAGGATATTACCAAACCTTGGATTTTTATGGGAAATTTACACCTAAGAATGCTGAAGATGCCATTTCTTATCAAAAGTGGGAGGCCAAGCTTCGGGTTTATGACTTTTAGGCAAGATTAAATGTAAAGTATGATCAGATTCGTGCAACATCCTTTCCCGTGAGCGTTTTCCCTCCTAGAACAAGCCTATGCCATGGTGGATACATAGGACAATCAACGGATAGGTATGATGCATACAGAAACTCCCGATAAATCTACATTAGCTGCTAGTTCTAGTAATCCTAAGCCTAGTTTTGGTGACTCTTAGCCTTTTGTGAAGTGTGAATATTGTGGGAAGAAATGCCATACAAAGGATAAATGTTGGAAGTTATATGGACGTCCAGGCAATTCCCATAGATGAGGTAAGAGTGGAAATGCGGGCAGCAATCTTGCATCTGCAAACCAGGCTATTCCAAACATCTAGAGTACTCTTGCGTCTATTTTCTCAGACGAGATCCAAAATCTTTTTCGTCAACTGATGACCAGACTTAATGGGTCCTCTTCCAGGTCGACCCCAATGCGAGTGTTACATCTGCCATTGCCTCTACCTCTGATTCCCAGCCTACTACAGGAATTTTCAGTTTTCAGAATGTCAATTCTGTTTATCCCTTCTTAATAATTGACTCTGGGGCAACTGACCACATGACAAGCTCATCTTCTTTATTTCACACTTATTCTTCAATTCCATTTGCTCATACTTTTTGGACAGCTGAAGGGTCATTGTCCCCTACTTTTGGAAGGGGCTCCAATCTCCATTATCTGTTTACCCAACCTCACCCTTTCCTCTGTTTTGCATGTTCCTAAACTTTCAGCTAATTTATTATCCATTAATAGCCTAACCTGTGATATAAACTGCAAAATAACCTTCTTTCCATCTTATTGTGTTTTTCAAAGCCTAAAGACAGGGCGTATGCTTAGCAGTGGTAAACGAAAGGGGGGCTCTACCTATTGGAAGGTTTTGATTCTCCATCAGCTCTCTCTACAATTTCTGCGCCATTTTCTCCTGAGTTAGTGTCTTTGTTACAGTAGCATAATCGTCTTGGCCACATTCCTTTGTCAGTTTTCTCTAAACTATTTCCTACATCAGTTAAAAGGTGTAACTTGAATGATCTTCCTTGTGATGTTCGTATTTTGGCCAAGCAAACTAGACATATTTATCCCATTTTAGATAACGGAAGCAAAGTTCCATTTTATGTTATTCATTCTGATGTGTGGGGCCCTTCTCGGATTTTGTTTTAGTCTATCTCTAGCCATTGTTGGTTTGTCACATTCTTTGATTGTTGCACCAGAACTACTTAGCTTTATCTCTAACATAAAAAAAGAGACATGTTTTCCTCTTTTTAGAATTTCCACAATATGGTTAAGACCAATTTGGGGCTATACTTAAAATCCTTAGGATAAATAATGGGACTGAATATTCAAGTGGTAGCTTTCCCTCTTACTACTTTGACCATGGAATTATCCATTAAACCAATGGTGTTGATACACCTCCACAAAATGGGGTTGCCAAGTGCAAGAATAGGTATCTCTTAGAAGTGGCACAATCTCTTATGTTCACTAGGCATATGCCTCCTCGATTCTAGGGTGATGCAATTCAAACCGGCACCTATCTCATTAACTAGATACCTTCCCGTGTCTTAGACCCGTTGTCCTCTTGAGGTTCACCTAGGAACAACCAATTTCATTGTGCCACCCATGGAACAAAAATTGATCGATATGGTCGAAATATCGATCAATATGTCTGCATTTTTTGAATTCGAAACGAAATGTAGTAGTAGGAATAGAAAGTATCCATATCGTTTCGTATCGATCGATACGAGTCGAAATATCAGGCCGAAATGTTACCTGCGCAGCTTATAAAGTGTCCAAACTGAGCCACTTTTCGACCTATTGACACTATTTCAACCTACCGAGCGATATCGCCCTCTACATTTCGACCTCCTTTGGAAATTTTTGCTGATTTCTCTTGCTTTCATCCCCTTCTACACCTAATTTCTAGTATTCCATTTCCCTCAAACACTTGATTTGCTTCTCCATTTGTGCATTTTCTCAAATCTTGCAAGGTAAGTAACCAACTTCCTCATTTTTTATTTTTGTTTCATTTGTGCCTTAAATCATGTTAGATTGCTTCCAAATTTATGTATGTTTACTTTAGAGTGTTGACATATGAATTTGTAGTGTCAAAATTATTTTTTAATTCTTCTTACTATTTTTTTATTTTTCTGTTATTAAAAATTATTTACTAACTTATGTATATTGCTAAAAATGTATCTGTATAGTACATGTATAAGCTTCAAATGAATGTATGTGAGAGTTGAGACACCATATTGCTGTGATGGTGTCTTGAATAGAATAGACTTGTAACTCACTAACTTGTAAGTAATAACGTTCCCGCTTATTCTCTGATTCATGTACTATATACTTGGAATGTTGGATACTTGGATGTTACATTTTCAATAGTTTTTTAGTAAACTAGTAGTTCTATAGTGTTTATTATGCTTGAAATAGGTAGTATGCAAAAATTCAAATCAATTTGAGTGCATTTGAGGCTCGAAATTGACTTTTCAAGAGTTGGATAAAAAGTATCCAGTTTCGGTCGAAATTTTGACCGAAACATTGAAATTTCGACCTTTTTCAAGGTCGAAATTACCATATCAATCGAAATTTTTTCCTTGGTGCCACCTAAGGTTTTTAGATGTGTTGCATTTATTCACAACCATCATAGTCATGGTAAGCTTGATCCTAGAGGGTTCCGATGTATATTCTTGGGCTATCCCCCTACACAAAAATGTTATAAATGTCACCATCCTAGATCGCATAAATTTTTTGTGTCTATAAATGTCGTTTTTAAGGAACAAGTATCCTTTTTCCCCTATTCTTATTCAAGGGAGGAGTCTTAGTGAAGAAGCTCTGGTGATCCTTGAGATTACTCCTGAGGTTCCTATGTTGAGTCTCCTCTAGCAGATTTATCATTTGAAGATGGAGTGACAGGATAGGAAGAACTAGTGGATGATATGCAGGGGGAGTTTAAACCTCCTTTGTAGACCTACCAAAGGAAGCGGAAAACCCTCTGAGCCACAACAATTGGAAACACCAAATCCTAGTCCTGAAACAACAAGTCCTCCTGGCTCGTGTGAATCTATCTCTGATCCTGATTTGCATAGTGCATTAAGAAAATAGCCACGTACTTGCACCAAACACCCTAATTTTAACCATGTGTCATATCATTCCCTATCCCTAGAATTTTAAAGCTTATTTTCTCTTCGTCTTCCACCTCTATCCCTAACTCATGGTAGGAGTCAGTGTCTCACTCAGATTGAAAGAAAGCTATGGTCAAGCCCTGGGAAAAAATAAGACATGGGATTTGGTATCTTTTCTTGCATGAAAGAAGATCGTTGGTTGAAAATGAGTGTTTGTAATAAAACACAAAGTAGATGGAACCATTGAGAGATATAAGGCAAGATTGGTAGCCAAGAGCGTTACTCAAACCTATGGCATTGACGACCAGGAGACTTTTGCCCTTGTTGCTAAGATGAATATTGTTCAGGTTGTTCTCTCATGTGTTGTAAACCGAAGGTACAGTCTTTAATAATTAGATGTGAAGAATGCTTTCCTATATGAAGAGTTGCAGGAAGAAGTATATATATGGATGTGCCTCTTGTTTATTCTAGTACAGAGACTCGTGGGAAGGTGTTTAGATTAAGAAGAGCTCTATATAGTCTATTGCAGTCCCTTAGGGCATGGTTTGGAAGATTTCATAGGGCAATGATCTCATATGGCTACAGGAAAAGTAACGCAGACCATACTCTATATATTAAGCGGGATGGATCTCATACTACAGTAATCCTTGTATATTGTGGATGATTGTCATCATAAGAAGCAGTGAGGAGGAAAATACAGCCTTGAAGACCTTCTTGGGGACAGAGTTTGAGATAAAAGATTTGGGCAGACTCAAGTACTTCTCAGGGTAGAGTTGGCCTACTTTGCTAATAGTGTCTCTCTCTTTCTCAAAGAAAGTACACTTTAAACCTATTAGAAGAGACTAGAATGCTAGGGTGTAAACCTGCAGAGGCCCTAATGGAGCCTAATCAACACTTGTAAGCTAAGGAAGGAGAACCAATTGACAAAACCAACTACCAAAAATTAGTTGGGAAGTTTATTTATTTGACACACACTAAGCCAAATATAACTTTTGCAGTCAACCTTGTTCGTCAGTACATGCATGATCCTTATTCTTTACATCTTGATGCAGTATACCGTATCTTGAGGTATTTGAAAGCATCTCCAGCGAAAGGTATATTAATTTCTTCTTAGGGACATCACAAAGTTGAAGCATACACAAATGCAGATTGAGCTGGATGTCTGAATGACAGGAGATCAAGGAAAAAATTTCGGTCGAAATCTTCGACTTAGATTTCGACCCAAGAAAAGGCCAAAATTTTAGGTTTCAATTGAAATTTCGGTCGAAACATATGATTTTTATTTTTTTTATTTTGACCCTAGGTTTCGGGCCTTATATGATGTCCATTTTATCTAATTTATTGTCTCCTACCTATTTAAAGCATAATAAATACAACAGAACTAGTATTTTGCCAAAAAAAAAAAACCACTGAAAATTTATCATTCAAGTATACTAACAAATGAATGGTTCTAACAATTATAAATTATATTGCATACAGGCATAGAATCATCAACATTCATGAATTGTTTGATAGAATGGTTACACATACAACAAGTCTATAAAATAAATTAACCAACTAGATCAAGTGATAGTGTCTCACATATATTAAGTTGAAGCCCATACATCATACATACATATGTATTTTGAAAATTTAGAAATAATAACTAAAATGAAAAAATGGTAGCAAATAATAAAAAAATAAGTTTAACAAAACACAATCATAACTCATAGTCCTAAGCTAAACATATATTAATTTCAAGGCAATACAAGATGATTTAAGGCATGAACAAAACAAAATTAAAAAAGGAGAAGTTTGGAACTGTTGGGTATGGCTCATGCTTCACATCTATTACTACCGGAGTTTCCTTTGTAACTGTTGTGGTTTAGGAGGTGTTTGGAGGCAAAAGATGAGCAAAAGAGGTGATTGAAGGCAAAGGAGTCATGGTGAAAATGGGATAAAAACAAATAAAAACTGAGGAAAAACAAGTTGAAACGTTGAAATGGTCAAATTTTCAGTCAAAACCACCAAAATTTTGGTCGAAACCTATAACTTTTCCTTAATAATTGGAATTTCGTTTTGGTTTTCAAAAATCCAAGCACTTCGGTCAAAATTGTCGAAATTTCTTCTATGCAGGAGATTTACCTTCGGCTATTGTGCTTATATGAGGGGTAACTTGGTATCCTAAAGGAGCGAAAAACAAGCTGTAATGGCCCAGTCAACTGCTGAAGCAGAGTTTAAAGCTTTAGCTCAAGGTATTTGTGAAGTGTTATGGTAGAAGGGTCTCCTTCAAGAACTTGGAGCCAATCTGGAAGATCTTATAAGGTTGTATTCTGACAGCAAATCAGCCATTAGCATCGTCCATA
The DNA here is from genome assembly GCF_041222555.1 of Hakea prostrata. Classification (NCBI taxonomy): domain Eukaryota; kingdom Viridiplantae; phylum Streptophyta; class Magnoliopsida; order Proteales; family Proteaceae; genus Hakea; species Hakea prostrata. Next base: position 22,309,186 of record NC_142607.1, on the reverse strand, counting down.
ATCCAGTTCAGCACGACAGGACCAAACATGTGGAAATTGATAGGCATTTCATTAAAGAAAAGGTTGAGTCTGAGCCGGTTCAGATTTCTTTTGGTAACTCTGACAACCAGCGTGCTGATGTATTAACAAAAAGTTTGAGTCTCAAGTTATTTAATAATATTGTTAGCAAGTTGGGCATGATAGATAATCTAGGCACCAGCATGAGGGAGTAGTGTTTGTAAGTCATAAGTTAAGTCCAAGGGATAGTTTGGTCTATTAGAGAGTTTTTATTGTTTATGTTTTTAGTCCCACATCAGGTATCATTGTACTTGCTCGAACATATTTATCACTATAAATAAAGTCCTGCTATGACACACTGACATAAGTCAGGATTCCTTCAACTCTTTCAACAGTTCTGAGTCTTTTGCCAGGGATCTTGGAAGAACTGGCCCCTTGTTGATCCTATTCAATCCAGTGCTACATCATACTATTTGCTCAGATTTTGTTTGTTTCTAATATCCATGCAGTGGATTTAGTATTCCATTCCTTCTCCTATTTTATTTTTTGGTGAAACATTCCTTTTCCTAATGATAGTCATGCTCTCCTGTTGCTGCATGGAAAGAAAACAAGTAAAACCCATAGAATGCGGTAACTTTAAATCTCAGACTCATTGCTTTCAGTTCTCTGCATTAATCACTTAAACATTGTTGGGATTCGTGGCTTTGAAGCGAGAGCTACTTGGTTTTATGGCACTTCTAAATGCCGGGGGTTTTTACTTTTGGGGTAGGCTGTTTTGGATACTCCCACATTGACTAGTTTTGGGACCTTGGATGAGTCATATACATGTACAACCAACAAAAGAACAGAAAATGGGGAGGTATTAGAATAATTTGATATCTGCTAAACCTAGGACATCAGATAACTTCATACACCAATTAATCCTCTCCACCTAATAGCTTAGGCTTTTGTGTCCGACACTTCAATTAGACATGCTTTTCTTTCTTTTTCTTGTCTTATTATCTTTCTAAATTTCCTCATACAGTTCTCCTATTGCCTAATATAAAAATATAAAAAAAAATAAAGCTTCAAAATGCACTTCTAGGGTTTTTATGTTTTTTCACGTGAAGAAAAGAAGACATCAATGCAACAAAATTAAAATAAATGAAAACTTACAATATTCTGTGACCCACTAACCAGAACTAATAAAGTGACAATTTCAATTTCAATCAAAACTTTTGTAAGATATTAGACTCACCTTTTCCGAAATATAGAAGTATTAAGAAGCAAACCATGCAAACCATGCGTAGACAACTGAGATTCCTTCAGTTCTACCTTGTTCTGTACTAGGTCCCCAGTGCTCAAAACAATCAAACTACAAAGATCTCTAGATAAAGCCACCTGATGAAAAAGCCCAACCCATTAAAAATGTCAAATTCTCTAGAAGCCAGCCACCTATCAAAAGCAAGTAAAAGTTAAACAACATCACCCCCTCCCCCTCCAGCACCCACACCAAAGTGGTGTGGATGAAGGGAAGACAAAAGAGCATTACATAATTATCCTTTCAGCAGATAAGATGGAAATATTCAATGTTTTGACGAAATTTCACAAAACCAGCCAAAATATTTCAGGTTCAAAAGCCTTCAAAATGAAACAGCATGTGATCATGAAAATCTGCAATGTCTTTGACCAAATTTCAAAGTTTGAGCAAAATTCAACCATATGTTGGATTTAACATCGTTTCAAATTTTAATCAAACATCAGGTAAAAATTGCATGAGTTCTAATTGAAATTTTGGAGTTCAACGAAGATTATTCCACATTTCAAGTTTCAGTATCATTTTGCTAGTATTGCTCCAAAGAGGGAAATCCCTCCTAGAAAACATCAATTTTTTGATGTTTCACCAAAAATCTCTCATACCTCCGCATAAAACATGAGTAGCATTTGATAATTATGAAATGGTTTCCACCTATGTCTATTCATCCTTGAAACATAGTTTAGTGGATTAAATTGAGTTAAATGTGTTCCTCACTTCCTTGCACTAAACAGCACCATATAGCATAGTGCATACATCACAACCTGGGATCCATAGAACAACCAATTTGTCTGTGGACTCCACTACATTTAAAGGGCCTAAACTAGGGCATCCTAAAAGTTTTGATAACTAATTAGGTATTTGGGCCTCAAAACCAGCAACTGGAGGTGTGACACTTTCTGGATTTCATCCAAAACTAAATGACTACACAAAGATTCTGACCTTGTTTTGAACAGGCCTGAAACCATAGTTCGAAAACTCTTTTCAGCTCAGTGTCGAGACACCCAAGATACTGAGATCTCCGCAAAATATGGCACAAAGTTGTACCATGTATCTACAGCATTTTTTTTTTTGGGGGGGGGGAGGGGGGTGGATTAAGTGTTCTCTAGGCCTGATTTTCGGTATACAACCTAATTTGAGGCCAATAAACACAATAGAATTGTTATTTTTACTAAAACCTAACACAAAGTGGTGTTCATGATTTGCACATGCCGGCTGTATGCTGGTGAAACTGGAAGCCTAGAAAATGCATTTTTACAAATGAAAATATGGATATTATGTAAGAGAACACTGAAATTTTCATTAAAATGCAACAACAAATACAAGAGCAAGTACAAGAACCAGTTCAATACACAAGTAGGACTTAATACTTGGTAAAAAATTACATTGACTAAGATACATTATACATGGAACAAAATTTGACCAAAATTAACGAAATTTTAGTCGAAATGTCTGCACTTTTCCAAATTGAAACGAAATACAAGGACAAATACGAAAAGTGTCCCATATCTTATCGTATCGACCGAAATTTCGGTCAATACGATACGATATTTCGACCAATATGGTATCATGGCGAAATGATACAAAGCTATGTTATAAAGTGTCCCTTTTCGAGCTGTTTTTTCAACCTATCGTCATTTTCAGCCATGTCAAGCGATATCGCCCTTACAGCTTCAACCCTATTTTGATTTTCTTTTTTATTTCTCTTGCTTTCATCCCTCTTTTCACCTAATTTCTACAACTCCATTTCATTCAAACACTAGATTTGCACCTCCATTTGTGCATTTTCTCAAATCTTGCAAGGTGAGTAACCAACTTCATCATTTTTATTTTTGTTTTGTCTGTGCCTTAAATCTTCTTGGATTGCTACCAAATTTAAGTATGTTTACTTTAGAGTGTTGATCTATGAATTTGTAGTGTCAAAATTAATTTTTTATTCTTCCTACTTTTTTTTTTTTTTCTGTTATTAAAAATTATTTAGTAAATTATGTATATTGCTAAAAATATATATGTATAGTAGATGTATGAGCTTCAAATTAATGTATGTGAGAGTTGAGACACCATATTGCTATGATGGTGTTGAATAAATTTTTTTCTGTTAATTATGTAATTTTACTGTATTTAATATATATTTAATTAAAAAATATTTAAATAAAAAAATAATTAATTTTAGTTTTAAATTTAAAAATAGGAGAGTATTAGTGGAAGCATGTATGTAATTTTTGAAGCATGTTGTGGAGCTTTTTAAGATAGTTAGTGTGTATTTTATATATTTTAAATGATTTATATATTATTATTATTATAATAATAATATATTTTTATATTTAAAAATAGGAGGTTATTGTTAGAAGCATGCATGTAATTTTTTAAGCATATTGTGGAGCTTTTCAAGATGCTTAAATGTGTATTTCTTGTATCAGGCACTCTCTTTCAAGAATGTCAAACATAGCTTGGCAACATGAGAGGCCACTGACAACTGATAGGAAGAAGAGTGAGTGTAATTACTGCAAAAAACAAATAGGAGGAGGTGGGCCACTAGACTGAAGGTGCATCTAGCTGGTGGAATCAAAGATGTAGTAGGGTGCCAAAAGGTGCCCGTAGAGGTCAAGAAGGCAATGGCCTCATATATTAGTGGGGAAAGCAAAAGAGGAAAGAGAAGAGAACACAGAGGGAGGAGTTATGAACTTCCAAATCCCGAGGATTATGGTTTAGAGCCAAGAGAGTATGGATGTGACCCTGAACCAAAGGCAGAACAGATCAAGAGGGCGATGATGATGAGTAGGGAGCAACAGAGGGTTGATGACATAAGGAGGCAACAGAGGTCTCTAGGTTGTGGGTCCTCTAGAGAGCCAGTAGGTATGGGAGGCACAAGCAGCTCCCAAGTCCCTATGAGGAGGAGTCAAAGCGTGAGGCAAGAGGTTCCTATCCCATGGACGCCTAGAAGGGGTCGAGTTTTGTCAACACATCCTACAGATCCGGATCTGGAGATTCTTCGCAATGATCCGACCCTATTTGTGAGGCCTGAGCATAAACAAAGAAAGTTGAAGCACTTATGGGGGAGTGTGAAGGAAAAAGTGGAGATGACTTTCTCCAAATGGGCTTATTACCATAGTATTCCAGCACATACAGCCCAAGGGCCCTACTATAGGGATATGATTGAGTACACAAGCAAGGTTGGGATTGGTATACAGGAACCCACTCCATATGAGATATATAATGTCTATTTGCTTAAGCATAATGAGGACTTAAATGAGTATATTAATGATTAAAGCCCATGTGGGCTTATTATGGAGTGACCGTGATGGCTGATGGTTGGACTAGTCCCACTAAACAGTCCATCATCAATTTCATGTTTAATTGTCATGAGAGGACAGTGTTCATCAAGTCAGTAAATGCATCAAGTGATAATAATGATGCAAAATATATTTATAAATTATTAAAGCAAGTGGTGGAGGTTGGAGTGGAAAATGTGATCTAAATTGTGACTGATAATGGCTCCAACTACAAGAAAGTTGGGTTGAAGATGTAGAACTCCAGGTATCAAAACATATAGTATTAATTTTTCATTTTTAAATACATATATTTACATTACATTTTCACTTTATGACTTTGTGTTGATGCCTTGATGGATGGACAGATATAAGCTCTTTTGGACTCCATGTGCTACTCACTGCATTGACTTAATGCTGAAGGACATTCAAAAGGTCAAGCTTGTGAAGAAGACCATGGAGCAAGCCCGACAAGTTAGCACCTTCATCTATAACCACACATATGCATTAAAGATGATTAGGGACAAGTGTCAGGGTGACTTAATGAAGCTAGGCATAACAAGATTTGCTACTAATTGGATAGCACTGCAGAGCTTTGAGAGTAAGAAGACTGGCCTTAGGAGCATGTTTGCATCCAAGCAGTGGTTTAGCTAGGAGGGTTCTTCATCCATGGGAGGAAGGAGAGCACAGTTGACCATACTCGATGAGACTTTTTGGCATAATGTGATGATAGTAGTAAAGATGCTTGAGCCTATGGTGCATGTGTTGAGGATGGTAGATCAGCAGAGAAAACCTACTCTACCACACATATTTGCTACACTAGAGAGAATGAAGCAACAAGTTGCTCAGGTCCACCCACACGGCAACAAGAAAGTCCTCGAAATCATCCAAGTTAGATGGCAGTCTATGTTACAGCATCCAATACATAAGGCTGGTGAGTTGTTATGTCTAGTATTCAATTTAATTTTTATTATGTTATCACACTATTAAACATTAACTATTCCCTTTTATGACATACTTTTTCTTACAAAGTATACTACTTAAATCCCAAGCACCATTACAAGGACAATCTTGGGATGAGGCAAGACTTGATGGATGCCATCCAAACTATAGTGGAGAAGTTGGAACCGGATCCATCTAAACAAGCAATCATCCTTATGGAGGTGAGATATTGATTTGAATCATTTGATATTCACAATTCATAGTTTTATACTTAGTCATTAACCTAGTAATTAGTCATTGTTTTCTCTCTTTATATATTAGATAAAGGCATTTAGGGATGACACTGAGAGCTTCGGTCGTTCAGTGGCCGTATCGGACGGGGAATCCACCCCTAGGGGTAAGTTCATTCATTTATTTTATTATATATTAAATTACTATATTATGTCTTTTATTTAGTTATTTAAGTATTGAAATGACTTGGAATCTATGTTTGTTGCAGCTGAGTGGTGGTTGCAATTTGGACGTGACTCACCCCACTTGAGTGCGATTGCAAGCAAAGTGCTCTCCCAGACAGGTTTTGCCACTGGTTGTGAGAGAAATGAGAACACTTTTAGCCTTATTCACTCAAAGAGGTGCAACCGATTGGGTGTGAAGCATCTAGAGGACCTTGTCTACATAAACTATAATATAGACCAAGGAGGATCATATATTAGACAGGTGATGGACAAAGAGAGTAACAATATCGAGTTGGCCGACATATTTGAGATGGATGATAATGATAACCCAGTAGTTGATTGGATCAGAGACAGTGGAGAGCCATTGTTGGATAAGGAGGGAGGTCGTCCTATAGACAGATTTCAGAGGAGATGGGGGCTGATGAGGAGGACTTCATAGCCCAGGAGGGGAGTGCATATGTGGTGCCCGCCCGTCCCTTCGTGCCACACCCTAATGCATCCACAAAGAGTGAGGATTTGATTGCCTAGTCCAACACTGAGGATGATGTGACTCAAGCCTCTGGAGATGACAACAATAGTGATGATGATGACCATAGAACAAAATTCCATCGAAACTTGCGAAATTTCCACTGAAATTTCCCATTTTGGAAAATGCGAAACGAAACTCATGAGGACCGAAAAAAAGTCCTCAGTTTTGATCGAAACTATCGGAATTTCGTCGAAACTTGTCTAAACCTCGAAACTTGGTTCAACCCAGTTGGACCAGCTGGTTCATGAGGAAAAAAATTCCCAAATTTCGTGGGAAACTTGGGAAATTTCGTGGAAACTTGGGAAATTTCGTGAAAACCTGGGAAATTTTGTGGAAACTTGGGACTTTTTCCTGTAAATTTTGTAGCTTTCCCAAATTTTCAATTTTTTGTTTATTTCATGTTTCCCCAAATACCCACGACCAATACCCCCTCCATCAGAACTTCCCTATCCAAAGTGCGTATTCCCTCAGGTTGGTTATCTTAAGCATATTGATGATCAGACTCATAAAGTTACAGTTGTTGATTAACTTGACAACCATAGGCGTAAAATGTCATGGGATGTCTATGTTCGTTGGTTGGAAGAGAGGATGTTACAGGCATAATACTACTCAGCTCACAAGATGAATCCACTCTTGGCACTCCTCTTAACACTAAGTTGTATTTTCCTTTTATTGTCAACTATTTTGAAGTTAGAAATTATATATTGAATGTTATGTGCTTAAGTAGTTAAGTTTATAATGTACTTTTTGGACAACTCTACATTGATGTTATGTACATTGAATGACATATTTACATTGATTTTTTTAGCAAAATACAATAAATGCATTCTTTATACTCTAATTAGCTTAAATACAGGATCCCACCCCAACATACTCTCTAAAACCTGTCCAAACATGATGTCAAAACTTGTACGGAAAAGTCCTCGGTTTCCTCGAAATTTCCCAAGTTTCCACCTAAGTTTCCCATTTTCACCCGGTCGAAACTTGAGTTTCCCTCGAATTTTTTACCATGATGATGACGATGGCGATGATGATGATGGAGGGGATGAGGAGGGTGTTGGACCTCGTGATCAGGATTCAGCTGATCCTAGGGATAGACCACCAACACTAGCAATACATGAGAGTCGGAGGAGGACAACCACCAAAATTCACAGGTAAGAGTCAGTTCACCCACACAACACCGAATTCAGACAATACTGAAGCTGCATCTCGAGGCCAAAATGTTTCCTCTACATATTCCAGGAAGGGGAAGGGGAGACAGCATGGCTATAGAATAGAGGACATGCCATCATATGGCTCCTACCGTCCTGGTGATGCCGAGACCTTGGTGGGATCTATGAGATCGATGAGCATTGATGATTCTAGAGACTCCTCCACCTCCAGAGGATCTGGATGGTATAAGCTTGCAAAGTCCTCATATGATACTGTTGTGGAGAGTATTGGTTCTACTAGGTCGACTTATGGAGCTTATGGTTATGGACCATATGGTGTCCCTCCTAGATATCTGACTCAAGGTCAGCCACTACTGGAGCCTTATGGTTATGGAGCTTATAGAGCTTATGGTGTCCCCCCACTGTCACCTATCGAAGTCAACCACTAGAACCTTATTGTCAGTATGGACCTTATGCTGACAGTCAGGGCACTTCTTCATTTGTTCAGTAGATTTTCCACTCTATAACACAGCCACCACCAACCTTTCCATATGCAATTGAGCCAGTTCCTTATTCGAAGATTCACAACTTCCCACCATCAGGAAATCTTAAGCATGTGGATGAAGCCACATACAGAGCTGTAATTGCTGACTACGTCGACAACTACATGGGGCAAACATCATGGGACTTGTATTGTCATTTGCATGGGGTGCAAATAGAAGAGGTAGACATAAAATAGAGTAGACTTGTAATTGGTAATTGGTAACATTCTCGCCTCTTCTCTTATGTAGTATATACTTGGATGTTACATTTTCAGTGGTTTTTTTGGTAAACTAGTAGTTCTATAGTGTTTATTATGCTTAAAATAGGTAGTACACAAGAATCTAAATCATTTTGAGTCCATATGAGGCCCAAAATTGAAGTTACAATTTTCAAAAGAAAAAGAAAAAGTGTCTAGATTCGGTCAAAATTTCAACCGAAACATAGGAATTTCGGCCTTTTGCAAGGTCGAAATTCCTGTTTCGACCAAAATTTGTTCCTTGACATCATACAAGATCAGATTTAAAGTCCACCATGCACCATCATAGGAAGAATGAGACTTAGTCTAATGGAAGCTATTGTGTTAGCTTGACTAAATCTCACCACTGTGTTAACCATCCAACCTAATGCTCATGTTGTACCACATACTCATGCCATGACATGGAAGCTAAGAAAATCGAGCATAATCAGACACAACCTCCATGTATGTGGCATCAACATAATGAAGGTAACCAATCCTAAGATATGGGTCACCATCATAATGTGAACTTTGGGATATAGTACCAAGTGATCACCACCATAGCTCTCATATGGATGGTACAATGCCGCCGGCATCAGGTACGGGAACAGGTACGGATATGCTGGCTTGTGTGCAGGGACAGGGGTAAGGTAGGAGAACTTGTTTCCTGATATGGTTTAGGGGGACCAGATGATGATGGAACTTAAACCAAGTCTAGAGCTGATTGCCTAAGAGCTGTTCACCAAGTTTCATTTAATTGGTGATAGAATCTAAGTTATGATGAATATTTATTTTGGAGGGCAAAGGGGGTCCCAAAGGCAGATCTTGAGTTTAGGAAAGTGTTTGGGGCTGCAATGGGCTTTGAAGGTGAAGGTTACGGTGATGGTATGGCTGGTTCGGATGGAATGTGATGATGGATTGTCAAGCTATGATGATTATTGATGTGGGAATGAAAGAAGGGATCGAACAAGGGGGTTTTGGGGTTGCAAACAGAAAATAAAGGGGCATGAGAAGGAGGGATGGAGTTGCAGATGGCTTTGTAGATGCTTGGATCGATTAGAGGTGGAGTCACAGAAGGCTGCCCTTCAAACCACAGCATAAATCCAGGCTTGAATTCACCTTGGACAGTAATGTTCTTCATTCTTGGACTCTCCATATTGAAACACACACACATTGCATCAGCAATACTCATAGAGGTAACTTGAAAAAAGAATACACTTTCTTGATAATCTGAATTGGTACCTTCCTGTATAGTGGAGGGGCTTATTTATACATAATGAGCTAGACTTATAATATTAATAGAACCACTATTGCCAAAGCACCCCCAAGGTGCGCCTTGGTGGCAGCCTTGGTGCCCAGGTAGTTTTTTGACCCCTAGGCAATGCAGCGCTTTGTTGACATGCAAAAAAAGAGCTCTCCATCGCCTAGTTGACTTTGCCTTGTCTCCTTGTGCACTATATGCCACCTAGGAACTAAACTGATCACTTTTTTTTTCATTTTGTACTACAAGTTCTTTTTCTTTTTTGGATTTTTTTAAACAACGAATTTTGTTCTACAATAGGAATACAATAGTTATTTATTTTGGATTTGGAAACCATTCAGATGGAGAACTATTCAGAATAATAGTTATCTATAATTTTATATAGATCATAAATATATGTCATAATGTTATCACACTAAGTTGCTTATTGCTATTGTATATTTGTATTATGATAGATGAATTTATGTTTAATGATAATCTTGCATAATTATATGATTCTTTAATATTTGTTTAGTTTTATATAGAACAGCTATTAAGTTTTGGTATGCTATTTGTGCCACATAAAATAGTTGTATGCAAAGAATGTACACAAAAACGCTTTGTTCCCCACGGCGCTTAAGACAGTACGCCAACCACCTTGGACACCTTGCCACCTTGATAATTTACCTGACATAGACTAGGAAATAGAAGCATACTAACTAGGTCTTTATATATCAGACCTTTACATGGACTGGACCATAAATCGGGGGCCTTTGATGATTAGAACTTAGGAGTTAACTAAGAGAATTACTAGAATACCCCTCAGACTGGGCAGATTACAAAACTGTCTCTGCCCAATCAAACAAAGCTACAAACATGGAAGAAAATTTGATCGAAATGGTCGAAATTTCAATTGAAATGCCTGCAAAAATCCAACTCGAAACGAAATATAGTAGTAGGCACGAAAACTATCCATTTCGTTTCGTATCGACCGAAATTTCGGTCGATACGAGTCGATATTTCGGCCCGATACCATATCGGGCCGAAACGACACTTCCACAGGTTATAAAATACCCAAAATCGACCCTGTTTCGCCATTTCGATGCTGTTTCGAGATTTCGAGCCATATCGCCAGAGCTATTTCGACCTGATTTTGCAATTTTTGCTGATTTCTCTTGCTTTCATCCCATTCTACACCTAATTTCTAGTATTCCATTTCCTTCAAACACTTGATTTGCTCCTCCATATGTACATTTTCTCAAATCTTGCAAGGTGAGTAACCAACTTCCTCATTTTTTTATTTTTGTTTCATTTGTGCCTTAAATCATGTTAGATTGCTTCCAAATTTATATATGTTTACTTTAGAGTGATGATCTATGAATTTGTAGTGTCAAAATTATTTTTTGATTCTTCCTACTATTTTTTTATTTTCCTATTATTAAAAATTAATTACTAAATTATGTATATTGTTAAAAATGTTTATGTATAGTACATGTATAAGCTTCAAATGAATGTATGTGAGAGTTGAGACACCATATTGCTGTGATGGTGTTGAATTAATTTTTTTTCTGTTAATTATGTAATTTTACTGTATTTAATATATATTTAAATAATTAAAAATATATATTAAAATATTAAAAAAATAATTAATTTTTGTTCTAAATTTAAAAATAGGAGAGTATTAGTGGAAGCATGTATGCAATTTTTTGAGCATGTTGTGGATATTTTTCAGATAGTTAGTGTGTATTTTATATATTTTAAAATTATTTATATATTAAAAAATACTATATAGTTATACATTTTTTTTTTTGGGATAATTACTATTGCCCCCCTATACTTTGATTTTATTACTAATGTATCCCCTGTATTTTGCAAAATTACTAATCCAACCTTTAACTTTGTTTATAATTACTAATGCCCCCTACTGTTAAGTTCCGTTAGTTTACTGATGATGTGGTATCTCCATATTTTTTAAAAATCCCAAAATACCCTTTTACTTATCTTTTTACTTATTTACCCTTTTGTCAAGTTACAGTAATACCCTTAATTAATTGTAGAGAAAAAAATAATCATAATCTGTTTTACTCTAAAAAAAATCACCAAAATAAAGAAATAATAATTGAATAAAATTAAAATAGAAACCGAAGAGGAGGGAAGATAGAATTCAACTCAAATTTGGAAACTGAATATCACCTACTTCGTTAATTCCTTCTCTGGCAAGATTTTGTGGTTTCGTCAATGGTGGGTTAGTAAAGCGGTTAAAAGTCTAAACTCCCATGGGGAGGTGTTGCGTTTCGTTTCCAATATTAAAAAAGCACCAGTCCCCCCCCCCCAAAAAAAAAAAAATTGTGGTTTCCTTCCCTACGTATGCTAGAGGAGAAGGTGGGAAACCAAATCGAATTTGAATTTTGCCAATTTCTTTAATTCAAAATAAATAAGTTTAGTGAAGGTGGAAAACCAATATTTTTTTAATTCAAAATAAATGAAGTTAGGGTAAAATTGACATTTAATCTGGTTTTTATAAATGGGGTAGTATCGTCTTTTGATTTCTTAATCTTAAAGAATGACAAAGTGGACATTACATATTCAAACTTAACGGCTACTTAACACCATTATAAGGAAGGGGGGCAACAGTAATTTTGTAAAGAACAGGGTTTTATTAGTAATAAAATCAAAGTACAGGGGGGCAAAAGTAATTATCCCTTTTTTTTAATATTTAAAAATAGGAGGTTATTATTAGAAGCATGTATGTCATTTTTGGAGCATATTGTGGAGCTTTTCAAGATACTTATTGTGTGTTTCTTGTATCAGGCACTCTATTTTAAAGATGTCAGACATAGCTTGGGATCATAGAAGGCCACTGACAGCTGATAAGAGGAAGAGTGAGTGTAATTACTGCAAGAAACAAATAGGAGGAGGTGGGGCCACTAGATTGAAGGTGCATCTAGCTGGTGGCAACAGGGATGTAACAGGGTGCCCAAAGGTGCCTGTAGAGGTCAAGAGGGCAATGGCCTCATATATTAGTGATGGAAAGCAAGAGGAAAGAGATGAGAACACAGAGGGATGAGTTTGAGGATGCCTGCTTAGATGACCTTCCAGATCCTGAGGGTTATGGTAGGGATGAGCCAGGAGACAGTGACCCTGATCCAGAGGCCAATCAGCTGAGGAGGGCGATGATGATGAGTAGGGAGCAACAGAGGATTGATGACATCAGGAGGCAACAAAGGGGTCTGGGTTGTGGGTCCTCTAGAGAGCCAGTAGGTATGGGAGGCATAGGTGGCTCCCAAGTCCCTATGAGGAGGTCTCAGAGTGTGAGGCAGGAGGATCCTATCCCACGGGCCCCTACAAGGGGTCGAGCTTCCTCAGCACATCCTACAGATCCGGATCTTGAGATTCTTCGCAATGATCCGGCCCTATTCGCGAGGCCTGAGCATAAACAGAGAAAGTTGAAGCACTTATGGGGGAGTGTGAGGAGAAAGTGGGGATGGCTTTCTCCAAATGGGCGCATTACCATAGTGTTCCAACACATACAGCTCAGGGGCCCTACTACAGAGATATGATTGAGCAGATAGGCGTGGTCGGGAGTGGTGTACATGGCCCCACTCCATATGAGATATATAATGTGTATTTGCCTAAGCATAAAGAGGACATAAATGAGTACATTAAGGGATTAAAGCCCATGTGGAATCATTATGGAGTGACTCTGATGGCTGATGGTTGGACTGGTCCCACTAGACAGTCCATCATCAATTTCATGTAGAATTGTGATGGGAGGACAAGTGTTCCTCAAGTCGATAGATGCATCCGGTGAGAAGAAGGATGCAAAATACATTTACAAATTATCAAGCAAGTGGTGAAGGAGGTTGGAGTGGAAAATATAGTTCAAATTGTGACTGATAATGGCTCCAACTATAAGAAAACTGGGTTGAAGATGCAGGAGAACTCCAGGTATCTAAAGTCTAAACATATAGTATTAATTTTCATTTATAAATATATATATTTACATTACACATATACATGTACACTTTATAACTTTGTATTGATGGCTTGATGCCTTGATGGATGGATAGATATAGGCTCTGTTGGACTCCTTGTGCTGCTCACTGCATTGACTTAATGTTGAAGGAGATTGGAAAGGTCAAGCTTGTGAAGAATACGGTGGACCAAGCTCGACATGTTAGCACCTTCATATATAACCACACCTATGCATTAAGGATGATGATGGACAAGTGTCAGGGTGAGTTAGTGAGGCCAGGCATAACCAGATTTGCTACTAATTGGATAGCACTACAGAGCTTTGAGAGTAGGAAGACTGGCCTTAGGAGTATGTTTGCATCAGAGGAGTGGTTTAACTGGGAGGGTTCTTCATCGATGGGAGGAAGGAGAGCTCAATTGACTATCCTTGATGAGAGTTTCTGGCACAATGTGAGGATAGTGGTGAAGATGCTTGAGCCTGTGGTGAATGTGTTGAGGATGGTAGATCAAGAAAAGAAAACCTACTCTAGCACACATATTTGCTGCAGTAAATAGGATGAAGCAGCAAGTTGCTCAGGTCCACCCACGCGGCAACAAGAAAGTCCTTCAAATCATCAACAGTAGATGGGAGTCTATATTGCAGCATCCACTGCATAAGGCTGGTGAGTTGTTAAGTCTAGTATTTAATTTAATTTTCATTATGTTATCACACTATTAAGCATTAACTATTCCCTTTTATGACATATTTTTTCTTACACAGCATACTATTTAAATCCCAAGTACCATTACAAGGACAATCTTGGGATGAGGCAAGATTTGATGGATGTTGTCCAAACTGTAGTGGAGAAGTTCGAACCGGATACAGCTAAACAAGCAGTCATCCTTATGGAGGTGAGATAGTGATTAGAATCATTTGATATTCACAATTCATAGTTTTATACTAAGTCATTAACCTAGTAACTACTAACTAGTTATTGTTTTTTCTCTTTATATATTAGATAAAGGCTTTTAGGGATGCCACTGGGAGCTTCGGTCGTGCTGTGGCCGTATCGGGACAGGAAACCGCCCCTGCGGGTAAGTTCATTCATTTATTTCATTATACATTTAATTATTATATTCTATCTTTAATTTAGTTATTTAAGTATTAAAATGACTTGGAGTCTATTTGTTGCAGCTGAGTGGTGGTTGCAATTTGGACGTGATTCACACAACTTGAGTAGGATTGCAAGCAAAGTGCTCTCCCAAACATGTTCTGCCACTAGTTGTGAGCGAAATTAGAGCACCTTCAGCCTCATTCACTCGAAGAGGCACAACCGATTGGGTGTGAAGCGTCTAGAGGACCTTGTCTACCTACACTATAATATGAGACTGAGAGAGGATCATATTAGACAGGGGATGGATAGAGAGAGCACCAATATCGAGTTGGCCGACATATTTGAGATGGATGATGATGATAACCCAGTAGTTGACTGGATCAGGGATAGTGGAGACGGATTGCTGGATGAGGATGGAGGTCTTCCCAATAGTCAGATTGCAGAGGAGATGGGGGCTGATGTGGGGGACTTCATGGCCCAAGAGGGGAGGCCACATGCAAAGCCCGCCCGTCCCTTCGTGCCACACCCTAGTGCATCCACCCAGAGTGAGGATTTGATTTTCTGGTCCGACACTGAGGATGAGGTGACTCAGGCCTCCGGCGATGACGACGATGGTGGTGATGATGACGATGGCAATGACGGTGATGATGGAGGGGATAAGGAGGGTGTGGGACCTCGTGATCAGGATTCAGCTGATCCTAGGGAGAGACCACCACCACCACCACCACCTGCTGGACGTGAGAGTCAAGGGGGGGAGGACAACCACCGAGATTCACAGGAGAGAGTCAGTTCACCCACGCGACCCAGGATTCAGACCATACTGGAGCTGCATCTCGAGGCAAAAATGTTTCCTCTACATATTCGAGGAAGGGGAAGGGGAGACAGCATGGCTGGAGCACAGAGGACACGCCATCATATGGGTCCTACCGTCCATCCGATGCCGAGAGCTTGGTGGGATCTATGAGATCGATGAGCATTGATGATGCTAGAGACTACTCCACCTCCAGAGGATCCGGATGGCATAGGCCTGCAAAGTCCTCATATGATACTGCTGTGGAGAGTATTGGTTCTACCGAGTCGACTTATGGTTATGGTCCTTATGGTTATGGACCATATGGTGTCCCTCCTGGCTATCAGACTCAGGGTCAGGCTAGTCAGCCACGACTGGAGCCTTATGGTTATGGAGCGGCCTATGGAGCTTATGGTGTCCCTCCCACTGTCGATTATCGGAGTCAGCCACTGTGACCTTATCAGTATCCTTATCCTTCTCCTAGTCCTGAGAGCCAGGGGCAGGGTGGTCTTTCATTTGTTTAGCAGATCTTCCACACTATTCCACAGCCACAAAGCCCACCACCACCAGTTCCTTTGGAGATTCACAACTTCCCACCGTTAGGGAATCTTATGCATGTGGATGAGGCCACATACAGAGGTGCAGTTCTTGACTATGTCCAAAACTATATGGGGTGGGGGCAAACATCATGGGAGTAATAACAATACAGCTTCTTCTCTGATTCATGTACTATATACTTGGAATGTTGGATGTTACATTTTCAGTAGTTTTTTAGTAAACTAGTAGTTATTATAGTGTTTATTATGCTTGAAATAGCTAGTATGCAAAAATCCAAATCAATTTGAGTGCATTTGAGGCTCGAAATTGAGTTTTCAAGAATCAGGAAAAAAGTATCCAGTTTCGGTCGAAATTTCGACCGAAAACTCGAAATTTTGACCTTTTACACGGTCGAAATGTTCATTTCGATCGAATTTTTTACCTTGGCTACAAAAGCATAAAAATAAAAGATATGATGCTAGGTAGCAACCCCAGGGGCTTTTCCTAGCCTTTGCCTTTCATTTTGTATTGGAAGGCTCAGCTGCTACACTAGGAAGCTCAAATAAAGCTATGCCCAAGTGAGAAGTAGATGACATATCCCATTTGGTGTACCCTAACTCCATTGTGGGCATAGGGTTCCTAATTGAGTTTGTTACCCTCTCTGGGTTGAATTTTAATACATAGTTACAAAATGATCATATTGAAAGCATATAAGATAAACACAATCCAACAAAGCCTTATCTTATCTTTTGAGTAAGCCACATCAACCTCTCCACAACTTAACACCTAATAAATACTAAGTCCAATTATAAGCCACGTTAATTTATGGAGGTTTCGTTTCGACATAATCTAGAGCAGTGGCAGAGCCACGATGCCCCCCCCCCCCGGATGTTTTGAAATTCTAAGCATCCCTATTTTTTTTCCTTATTTCTCTCACTTTACATGTAAAATACCACTATTTGGCCCCCTCCAAAAATTAAAAATAAAAATTTAAGATAAAGATGATGGGCACAAATGTCATTCTTAATCATTATCTAATGGTTGTCATTAAACCCCTAGTTTTAAGGAATATAAGGTTAAATTCTAATTAAAAACTAACTCACGATCCATGAATTTCTCTCTATATTCTCTCTCATATTTTCATTCATATTTGTTCTCTCATGAATCTCCTCTTTTATTCCTATTTTTTCTCTCTTTTTTTTCTCTCTTTTTTTTCTCACACGTCTCACAAAATATTGGAGTAGCTAACAGACATTGGAATTTTCCTAAATCTTCTCTACAATTATCAGGTATTCACTCTCTCTTTCTCAAATTATTCCTCTTTTTCTCTCACACTCACGATTTTCTAGTATTCTTTTCATAAATTTAGAATTTCAGCCATCAACTTTATCATATCTAATCGTAATCATTTAATTTTATTTTTGAATCCCTAAACTTTCTCATAAAGTTTCATTCCTACTAATAGCAATTTAAATTTTAACTTTTATTAGTTGGATGTTTAAATTTCTGCCATTAATATAATTATATCTAATCATAATCATTGATTTTTTTAATTAATTTATGATAAATTGAGTGTTTATCCCATATTTAGTTAATAGACTTCGAATCTATCTTTTTTCCTATAATTTCTCCCACAATTTCTTTTCACCTTTTCCTTTCATGATTTTTCAAAGTTTTCTCCCACAATTTTAGCCCCTACTTTATTTTAATATATTTTTTATAATTTATTTATAATTGTGTTATCTATATTTTAGTCCTCCAATTAATTTACCTAAATTTTTAATGTGGACCCCACGTCAGATTATAATAAAATATTCTAAGATGTGACCCACAGTGGGTCCTGTATTGGCCCATGTATATTCGCCCCCCCCTCCAATGTTCAATCCTGGCTCCGCCCCTGATCTGGAGCACAAAGAAATCAGCCCCCTTCTTTCTCTTTTTTCTGCTAATAGAAAGTAAAAACAGAAGTAGAATCGTGGCAAAAAAGTTATATCAAACCAAAAGATGCATCTCAAAAGAGTAGAAGTTGCTATGGAACAGTGTGTTGAACACTCAGAAAGTCAATCTGCCAGAAAACTGCATGGCTTCCAAAGATAAGGCATGAGGAATATATGGAACTAACCTTGTACGCAGAAGCGTTTTGAAGTCGACAAGTAGCTTCTTTGTCCAAGTGAGGAGTAAGAACAGAGAAATTGTGTATATTCTGGTACTCAACACAAAATTAAACAAACGTAAGAGGATTTCATAATATGTCATGTAACAACAGAAATAATCAAAAGAAAAATCTGAACCAAAATAAATCAATAAAATGAATATAATGAGACTGTGTGAGACTAATAAATTAAAATTCATTTAAATTATTACAAGTGAATATTTTCAGACCCCATCCATAAAATTCAGAACAGGACAGTTATCACAAAAAGACATATTTTAAATCCTGCACTGAAACTAACCTGAAGAAAAGAAAAGGATGAATGATCAAGCTAAACCTTACAGGCCCATACTCAATTTTGGAAATGGATCTCTTTATGAAAATTCAGTTTGTAGATTTCATGCCAAAAGCACAGATCCTTCCATAATTGTCATAGAATCGGATTTAGATAGGACTTCAAATCTTACTAATTAAAATGGGAGTTGAGACTACATAAACATAGCTCTCATTGTCCCAAGATGGTGGCCAGTCTTTTCACTTAGGGACAGCCTAGTCGGTGATATATCGTCGACAATGTGCAAGTGTCGTGTCGCTGGGGGGAATCATGTAGCCCCCCAGCGACAGGGCAATAAATCGCCGACACATTGTACAGTGGCGACACCCCTAGAGCAGTCGCAGGAGAGAGGTGATGTCCTTGGAGTGATCACAAGTGGTTTGTAAGGGAGCAAGAGGCAAAAGAGAGAAAGGGAGGTGAGTGCTCAGGGTTGATGTTCTGGGACTTCTTAAATCTGAGGACCAGATCTGCAGCTCTGATACCATGTTGAGTAATTTGAGAAATCCAGACTTACGTCATAGCAGGCCTTTATTTATATTAGTAGTATGCAAAGAAACAAACAGATATAACCGATCTGGGACTTACAATAAAATATCCTAACAGACAATTCTACCCTTACGAATAAAAACATTAATACTGTTGCATTACAACATTTAACCAGGTTCAATGGTGGGTTAACTTTGAGTCAAATTGGTTCATTAATCGACCCAATTTAAGCAAGGCTAGTATTGTTTTTTCAATTTAATTTATGTAATTAAACTAGGAGTTCCACACATAGGAGAATTAGAAGAGATAATCTAGGGCTCTCTTTGCTTTCATGCAACAAAACTTTCTTTTCTTTTCTTTCTTTCTTTTTTTTTTTTTTTTTTTTTTTTTGTTTAAAAGTCCCTAGAGGACTCTTGAACGGCTGTACACAGCCTCAATTTATTAATTAACAATGTCGAAGAATGGCTGTACACAGCCTCAATTTATTTATTAATCATATGGAAGAAGAAAGCATGTTTCAGTTTGAGTAATTTGATTGAGTTGAAGGCTTTAGAAGCTACTATCAGTCTATCACTATCCTCTCTGGGGAGCTTGATAGGCAGGAGTTGGGTTCCTTTTTTAACCTCAGCTCTGGGACCTTAAGCTGCCGGACAGTTTCCTTCATTGGCAAAGCAAGACCTCCTTGTGGGAGCTTCTTAGGCAGGCAACAGACTGGGTCAGAGACCATTCTCTACTATTCATCTACTCTACAGCTTTTATTTTCAAATTTTCAGCCATTAAACCTACAACAGAGTACGCCCATTCCCCTTTTCTTCTCCTGGGTTCAGAACTAAATAAATCTACATCCAGCCCCTAGACTCTCATCTCCTTCCATCAGATATAGCAGCATCACCTTCCCTCCACTCAATCCAAATCCCAGCCCACTATGAGCCGAAAACTCCATTGACTACATAGTCCTAATTTTCTTCTACCCAATCCCTACTTTTAGAAGTCTTCCACTGAAGCAAAAATGCAAACCAGCTGAAATTCAAACCAGTCCTTGTTCCTTTATTAGGCCTTACTTTAAAGTCACAAGCCCAACAGACCTCCATAGCACCCTAAAACATTATTAACAGCCTCATTGAATTCGCACAAAGTTGTGTTTTAGAGGGTTTGGGCTAGCTGCAGCCTTGCTTGGACTGCTAATCAAGGGCTGCATTACAAAGATGCTTTAACTGACCTAAAAAGTGTAAAAATAAGTATATTTTTTATTCGAAATCTATTGGAAGCAACATATATTTCCATACATAAATCAAAATCTCGGTCAGATACTGCTAAATTTGCTGTACTCAAGATGCAGTACAAATATTGTAATATGGGTAAAAGGGTAGAATTGTTACAGGGATTTATTTGGTGTTGCTCTGTATATATTTCTACAACTTTAAACTCCTTAGTTTTTTAATATATATAAAGGTGGGGTTGTGTCATGTTCGGCAAGCTCAATTTCTGAAATTGTCAATATGGCATCAAAGTCCTTCATGTCTTAGGAAGTATCTAGTGAGCGTCAGAACTTTGAAGTCACAGAAACATCAACCTCCCCCCCCCCCCAACCTACATGGCTCCACCTCTCTTTTTCATTCTAATTTCAGCTAAGCCAGCCACCAACCCTGTCTGCCACTCTCATCTCTTGTTTCACTGCCAGACACCCACTGCCTTTCACTTCCCTTTTTCTTCTGTTTCATTGCCAGACCCCAGCCACCAGACTTCCACTCCCTAAGCCACCACCACAAGCCCCCACCAGAGTTCCCTGCTCTAACTACTCTTTTTGCCTCCTTGCAATTCCCTTATCCTTGCCTCCCCTAGTGGCGAGCACTTTTCTCTTACCAAGAGTTTCCCAACACCCTCGTGATTTAATTCTTCTCCATTGAAGGTTATGTGGTGATTTTTCTCCCCTTCACCTTTGCTTGTGACATTTGTTTACCTGCAGCCATGTCTACAAGCTCTACCAGATCATATGACACTTCTCCTTGCCCTCTCCTGTTAGCTATTACCATCAACATAACTCTCTCACATTCAATGAAATAAATTATTTTCTGTGGCCACACTTGTGTGCTATTGCTGTTGGTTCCAGGAGTTTCTCACATCTCCAAGGCACCTCTGTGAAACCCCAAGCTAGAAATCCTGCTCAAAACAAATGGGAGACAGGTAAGCATTTTGTTATGAGATATTGGCTCAACTCCATTGATCCCACCAATTCAAATTCAAGGGACACCCTTCTCTTGCTAGCAGTGCCATGGTTTGGAAAATTGCAAAGGAAACTTATTCTGAAGTGGGCCATACATCCCAACGTTTTAACAGTTGTTGTATGATCTAACAACAGCAACAAAAGGAGTTATT
Organism: Hakea prostrata; assembly: GCF_041222555.1. Classification (NCBI taxonomy): domain Eukaryota; kingdom Viridiplantae; phylum Streptophyta; class Magnoliopsida; order Proteales; family Proteaceae; genus Hakea; species Hakea prostrata. The sequence continues at coordinate 22,287,787 of NC_142607.1, read as the reverse complement.
CTTGTTCCCATACTATAATACCTAGCTTGGAATTTGGCGAACTCTCAACTTCTACGGGAAGTTCACTCCCACTCGTGATACAGACTCTCTTGCTTTTCGTCAGTGGGAGGATAATCTCCATGTCTGTGATTTCTTGATCGGATCAGATATGGAGTATGATCAAATTCCAAAAAATGTTCTAACATTGGAACTTTTTTCCATTTCCTAGGCCAGCTCATGCTATCCTTCACTCAGAAGACAGTGTAGCACCATAATTCACACTCTTGTCGGACACTCTACCCAGCTCACCAATCCCAGTACTCCTTCCTGTGTTAGTTATTCCCCAGCTCCTCATGGAATGAGCCCAACCGCAAATTCAGCTTGTCCGAGGCTCCACAAATTCCCTGCCCCCCCGGCGGAGCTTGTCACTCCCGCGCCAGGGGAGGGTTCTGGTCCCCGGGCCCCCCCATTACTGTGCCCCGGCCCCCTCCGGCCCTTTCTTTGTGCCCGCTCAACCACCCTACATACAAAGGACAACTATTAGAAGCTTCATGGTTGCCTCCTGCTTCTCATGGGAACTGTGGTTCTGGTCCTGGGGCTGCTGTCCATAACTTTATTACTGATGTCCACCAGCTGTTAATGCACCACTCTTCCAGTGAGTTATAGCACCTTTATCTATTGATGTCCCAGCTCGAAGTTTCTTCTACAGTGCCTTCTAGCAATGTTAGTGTTGCCCCTACCATGATCCCTTCCTTTGACGACCTCCCTACCTCAGATATCTCTTTCGATTGCAATAATGCCTCAGCCAACTCTGTTTGTTGGATAATCGACTCCAGGGTAACTGATCATATGACTGGTTCTACTACTCTTTTCCTTATCTTCCTGTTGTAGATGGATACTTGTCACCTGTTTTGGGGAAGGTCTCCATTAATTGTTCTCCTTCCTTAAATCTTTCCTATGTTTTACATGTTCCTACTAACCTTTTATCTATTAGTAGTTTTATCCAAGACTTAAACTATAAAACTGTTCTCTTTCGATTTCATTGTTGTTTTCAGGACCTGGAAATGGGTCGTACAAGTGGCGATGGTAAACTTTATGGTGGGTATTATGTACTATAGAACTCTCCATTAGCAATGACTACAGTGAGCACTCTTCTACTAGATCGTCTATTGCTGCACTTTCTGCTTTGCTTCAGTTGGCCTGTTGTTTAGTCACCCTGCTTTTGGGGACTTCGTCTAGGAGTTTTCAAGATTTACTTTAAGCGATGTCATCTGAGAAAATTTGATTACGATGCTTGCACTTTGACAAAGCAAACTCAGCATATTTGTCCAATGTCTAGCAATAGAAGTGTAGCTCCGTTTTTCAACTATCCATTTCGATGTTGGGTCCCAGCCCAATGTGTTTCATCTCTAGTTTGCATTGGTTTGGTACCTACAATTTGTCTTAGGCTTTTAGCCATACCACATGGATTTACTTGCTACAGCAGAAGAGTGATGTCTTTCATTGTTTTAAGCTAGTTATTTCATAAGATGTTTCAGACATTTGATGATAAGATCAAGATCCTTTGGTCTGATAATGGGATGGAAAACAAGTTCGGTGAGTTTCTACCTTACCTAGGTGGTTATGGTATCATCAGCAGGAAAAAGTACTGGCAACCCTCCTGCCTGGGTTTAAATTGTGGGGTGCAAGAGTCGGCATATTCTAGAGGTCACAGGATTCTTGATGTACCATGCATGTTTTGTCCTAGTTTCGGGGCAATGTTGTCCGCCTTGCTGCCAGATTGATCAATCTGATACCTTTGGGCATGTTGGAGCACTGCTGCCCTCTTGCCTTCAGGCATGTTGGAGCACTGCTGCCCTCTTGCCTTCAGGCATGTTGGAGCACTGCTGCCCTCTTGATCTGCATAAAGGTTCTACTGCCTTAACAGTTCCACCTAAGATGTTCGGATATGTTGGCATTGCCAGAAACTATCATGTGAAGGGATTCTCATTGCATCTTTCTTGGCCACTCTTCTACCGAATAAGCTACCAACCTCCCCCACGTCAAATGTTTTTAAGATGGATGCAATTTTTCAGAAGCATTTTCCCTTATACTCAATTGAGACACCTCTTGAAGTGGAGATAAGTTCCAGTGAAGAGGTTCCATTATTGGTTGTTCCAATGGTGGTTTCATTGGACCTAATAATGTAATTCTCAAAGAAGGTATGAGTGAACACCAACAAGAACAACAAACTTTTGTTTGGGGGAGCAGTCTCAATTCTCAAATACCTTTACATTCTGCACTCAAGGTTCTAGCTCATGCCAGAAAGAAAGGAAAGCAACCCGTTATCAAGCCTACCATCATTTCTCCGGAGCAGTCAGACCTGTTGAATCCAAGTCCTACAGATATTTCTATACCTAGCAAGTCCATCCCTAATACTGATCATTCTCTAGATTTGACAACTGCTATTCAAAAGACTCGTAGTAGAACATGCACCTCACATCTTATTTCTAAGAAAGTATCATGTGATTCTTTATTCCTTACCTTTCAATCCTTCGGGGAACAAGCGCATAACTGATATTTCACATATGCCCCTTAACAATTAACATATAAGGACAAATTTGTATTTTCTCACTAGGAACTAACAGCCCATTAACATGATCAAGTTTGGAGCGAGTAAACATGATTCATGTTTTTCCGCAACTGCCCACAGAAGGAGCAGCAGGAAGAAGCACATAATAAGGTTCAAAACCGAGGGTGCATGTAAAAAAATCCTTTTTATGTAAATGCAATTACAGCATATTGCTAGGAATGCTCTTACCTTCAAGCATAAGGAACCACACCTAATCCTAATCAAATAATCAAACAGATTCTGAAGCGGGAAAGAGATCTACATCTAAATCCAACTTATAACAGCAATTCTAGCTTTTAAAGCCTCTTATACTTACTTATTGTAACTCGAATCTTCATACTTTAGTCCATCAAACAATTATCACCAATGGCAGCTATGGTCCTCAGTTCAAACACGCTGTATGAGCAGTTGGACAATGTCCATTACATAGGCTCGTATTTTGCTTATAAAATATTAAACATGGACGCACCACTACATGTTATCTTATGCCGGATTTTTTACGGTACTATCACCACCTGATCAATTTAATTGTCAGATAGGTAGCTATCCCTATGGTTCGACAACTTGCGAGATCTCTCCGAAATCCCATGAAATATGTTTATTATTCCCAACCTAGAGATGAGATTGGATGCAAAATTTGAGGTTACAATATCTCAGCCAAGATCTTGGTACAAGACCTTCATTCCACCAAGATTCCGTTCAAGCCTATGCCGTACAATTACAACCTCTCAGTCAAGACAAGTGGAAACAACTCTATGTCAACTGGTCTCATGCAGGTCTTCTTCCCCTTAGCTGTTTACATTCGTTTTGCCAGATTTTTCACTGAAATCTTGGTCAGAACTCCACCTAACTTGCATCAACATCTTTAGAGCATCTACAATAAAGATCAAGTGATTATGAAGCAAATCTTGGAGTAAGTCGAGAGTTCTTCCCAAACTTCATTTTTTTTTTAAATTGGAGCTAGTGGCGAGGTGGTGCAGCTGGAGCAAGAGTTGGAGGAGCTTCTTAGCGCTTGGTTACTCATTGATTTTACTCTTAAACTCTCATGGAGTAACTTTTCAGCACACCAATCTGTCCTGTAAAATTTTCAACAACTGAACATGGTTGATATATTATTTGAATTTAAACCTTTACATATTCATTTATATCAAGTAATTGTTGTGTACTTCATGTTTTTCAAGTATGCATGTTCCTTCAGCATATTGGTTTCAAAGTTAAAGTGGAGTTGGAACTCACATCTACACTTATTTTCTCACAAATATAAGGCCACCACTTTATTTAGAAGTTCTAAAATACACTAAATACCAAATTGCAGCCCAAAGTGAGCCCTAAAACCCACTGAGTTGGAAAGAGTTGAGGTGGCACAAAATACCAAATCTCGCGAGATCTCAGTTTTTTGGGCTTACCAACCCTGTCATGATCAAGATCTCAAACCATGCCTACCCCGTTTGAGCCATTAAACTTATTGAGGGTACAAAACAGTCTCACATTTTTATTTTAATGTGTAAGACTAGGTAATAACCTGCTCTCAATTAAGAAAAATATTCTTGCTATGTAATATGTTTTGACTGGTCAAAAAAATTTTATTTTACATAATATTTCATGTATTAGCTAGACAGCCAACCTTATTTAGTTGGGATAAGGTTTCTTTTGTTGTTGTTGTCGTTGGTGTTGTATTTCTTATATTAGTTATATCACAAACCAATTCTTCAACAAATCTAAGATTGATAGGTCTGATTTACATTGAAGAAATTATGTTTCAATCAAACATTATTTGGTGTTTACGGAGGTTAAATAAAATTGCCTTAAATGGAAATAAACTTTTAGAGATCAGAACAAAATTATCTAATGGCTCTTTTTGGCGTGTAGCGATGTTTTAGTAAAGCAAGACTTGACAGAATTTTTAAATTTAGAAAAACCCAAGCATCTGCAAGTTAAAAAACTTTAGCTACTACTGAAAAACCACTTTTTCAACTGGACGGTAGAGTTTTTATCTTTTCAGGGGTGAATTTATAGAATTTTGATGTTCTGATAAAAGATTATTTTACTTTGACTTCATGTTGTTTGCTTTGATACTAAATTATACATTGAATATCCTATATTGAAGAAAGAATACAGCAGGTTACACCGTTATGACATACCCTAGCAAGCAAGGGTCCAAAGCCAGACAGCCCAGACCGCCATTTTAATTGCAATTTTCTATAAAGTTTTAGCTATGTTACAGATGCTCAATAAGCTAATACTGATGTTTAGGGCCAAAATATGGCCATCTGAACAATGAAATTTGTACCTAAAAAGTTCAATATTTTGATCAAGCTTCAAACGAAATCCAAAATACTTGATATTGACCTAAGTTTTATGTCTCCAACAATGATGACTATACTTAACAGAGGGAAGAATTCACCCATCTCCCCTTCCTTTCCTATTGATGAAGAATAAGCAACTTATTTAATGATAAAAAAAATTATGTATGGGGCGGGGACACGGGGGGATGAATGGAGGATGGAAGGAATTACAATAACTCTATCACTCCCCTGCAACAAGGCTACAGGACAGAACCAAACAAATTATTAAGTTGTCTTCTTACAATTAGATGAACCTGATTAGACCTAATGTCAACAAAAGAAAGATGCTTGACCTGAATTAAAAATATAGAACAAAAGAAAACATGGTAAATTGGAAGTCCTCCAAGCAGCCAGTCATCTAAAGATAATGTGTCATTGAACCAATCAATAAATAGCATATAAACAAGATTTTCAACTAGCACAATTGCAATGAGCACAACCCATAAATCAAAATAACAAATGTACCTAATCTCATAATATTTAGGAATGCAATTCCAAATCCACATTTGAAAACAATAAATATTCTAATCATGGAAACAGTTCGATTTTCTAATTTCTTCAAAGCAATCATTCCACAACCTACTCTGCATTCCTTAATATAGTCATTCTAGATGCACAACTTCATACACTGAAGAATTCCATATGCCTCTTTTATGATTGCACTACCATATATAGGTAGTAGTGACAAATGTTCCACCTAAGTGCTTGCAATCCAGGTAACAATCTATAGGGAGCAGACAAATCCCAAGGGTTGAACATATCAATAAGTAGGATGTATGATAGATCCACTTGACCCACATGTTTTGATAAGATATATCTTAAAGCAACAACACAAATCAAAGCTTCAACTCACAATCTTTCCTATTTGGAAAATCCCAAATATGCTAATGCTGATACTTCCATCTTTATCTCCACTGCATAGGATGTTGAAACGTTGATGTGAAGAATTTGACAGTTCTCGAAACGAGTCTTCATTATCATCCATCAATCCAGAATCTCCAGATACCACTCCAGGCATCCGAGGAACTCTTGGAGCAGGAGAAAAGAAACGTGCTGTACGGTCTTCATAAGTTGAGATGTTACTACCATCATCCTGTATGAAAATTTTGAAAATTACTTATCAAGCATCACCCAAAGATAGGAAAGCAATAAACAACAGAAGGCTTGGGAAATATAAAAGGACAGAAATTGTTTCTCAGGGAAACAAAATTGCTTAACAAACTTATAACTCATTATGTTGTATACTTTTGTTTCTTTATTGCTTTCCCTTTTCCAGGGTGGGACCATGGAAGGAGTATGTGTAAAATGACTTTTAACTGGGATAAAGCTTCACCAACGATGAGCAGCAAAGTCAGGTCAGCTATAAATTCATTCTAGAAAAATTTGAGAATTAGCATCGCACAAAACAAGAAAGAGGGCAGTTGATTGAGACAGTTTAACATATTCAAAAAGGACAAGCAAAAAAAAAAAAGGAAGGCAAAGAACTGATAAGCCATGGACCATGAAGAAATAGGCTATAAGTAACAAAAGCAAACCATAAAAGGGCTTTGTTGAAGAGTGCGCAAAAGCACCAAGGCTGCTGCCTTGCTGCGCAAGCTTGCTTTGTGGTGGTTTCCTTTTTGACGTGTTGTATTACTTTCTATTTTTTGTGTAGGAATCTTAGTGCCATGGTGGGAGATCTCGCGAGATCTTGGCGAGATCTCGCGAGATATCTCGGTTTTTTCATAAACCGAGACGAGATCAAGGGCGAGATCTGCGAGATGGGATATCTCGCTCGAGATCTCGCCATATCTCGCCATATCTCGCTATATCTCGCTATATCTCGCCATATCTCGCCATATCTCGCCTCAAATCTCGCCTCAAATCTCGCCATATCTCGCTGGAACTCTCATTTTTTACCAAATTTTTTGTAGATTTCAGCCAAAGTTTCACTTACAACTACTCTTAGCACATCTACAACATCAAAGAAAGCTCAATCATCCTCTACTTGTCTTATGAACTTATGCGTTAATGACTTATATAAAACTTCTAACGGTTGTATACTTTTATCATTCTATTCTCGATAGTTAAGATTGTAATACTCATATGAATGTTATCTTGATGACATTGAAGTTATTTGATGTATTTGATACACATGATTTTCATTTATATGCCTTAAGGTTTTATATTACATGTTATATAACCTTGCATTCTCTAATCCTATAGCATTAATGGTTTTATATTATATGTTATATAACATTGCATTCTCTAATCATAGAGCATTTCGGTTTCACAATATGGGTAGACTTAGAAATCATACTTAGGGCTGTTTTCTCACAAATCCAAGGCCACTAGTGTGTTCAAAAGGCATCAAATAGGCTAAATACCAAGTTTTAGCCTAACTGGGACCCTAAAACCCACCGAGATGGGCTACCGAGTTGACGCCCAAAAAATGGCATATCTCGACCGAGATCTCGCCGAGATGGTCGAGATCTCGGTTTTTCATGGTAGCGAGATCTCGCTCGAGAGCGAGATCTCCCACCATGCTTAGTGCACAAGGTTTAGAGTTTTAGAAAGCATACTTCCTATTTTTCTGTTAGTTACTATTTTCAGAACTTTTCTTTTCTACAATTTCTATTTCAGATAGATTTTTGGAGTTAGAAGACTAGAAGTTTCTAACCACAAGTGGTACTCTTATTTCCTTTTTAGAAGACAAGTTCTTGTCTCTCAAGTTGTACTCTTAGCACTTAAGATCTATAAATAAAGGAAGCCTGCAATTCTAGTTTCTTGCTAGAATAGCAGGCCTTTGTTGTGTTTCTTCCATCATCTTCTTTTTCTTCTTCTTTGTTCTTCTCCTTCTTTCAATACTAGTTTCATTCATTAAAGTGTGGTTTCTAACATGGTATCCGAGATTTTTTTAATCAAATCAGCTTCTTCTGAGACAGTTTTTTCTGCATACAGTTCTTTGGTGTGCAGCCACCTTCTGCTGCAAATAATGTGCTACTTAGATCAGATTTGATGTAAACAAACCTCTTCTATCCATTATTGGTACTTAGATCCCAGAACTTGGATCAGATTCTGAGCTACCTACATCCTCTACTCACTTTTTCATTTCTGCATTCTGCAAAAAAAAATTTCTTAGTACTTGTTTCTGCATACTGCAGAAATCCTTTTTGCCCTAAACTTCCAAGTTTTTGGACTTCTATTTTGTGTGATCTCTTTTTGTATCTACCATGTCTTCAATTAATGGTGATTCAACTACAAATACTGCTGAATCCAAGGGGTCTCAAGTAGATCCAGTGAATGTTCAGATTACCTCCATCAAACTCAAAACTTGTTCTTATTATTTGCCTTGGTCACAAGCTATTCGTGTTTACATACTTGCATAAGGTAAGCTTAAGTTCATTGAGGTTGAACCTACTACTGAGCTTGACAAATCCTACTCTAGTTGGACTCAAGATGATGCTATCATCAAAATTTGGATGTGGAATAGCACAGAACCTGATATTGCAGTCAATGTTATGTTTCACAAGACTACTGAGGAAATATGGGATGATTTGCAAGAAACTTATTCCCACGCTAACAAGTCTCTACAAGATTATTACAACTCTTTTAAAGGCATGATGGAGAAGTTGAATGTCTTTCAACCTCTCACTACAAACATAGAGAAGCTTAAGGAACAATGGAATGAGTTTTTGTATCTAAGTTTCTTGCAGGATTGAACCCTAAACTGAAATCTATGAAAGGACATTTTCTTGCTAGTGAGCATGTCCCCAACTTCAATGAAACATATTCTAGACTTCAACAGATTGCCTTGCCTGAAGGGGGTTCTTCTAGAAATAGTTCTAAAGGAGAAAATTATGCCTTTACTACATCTCGAGGAAGGGGACGTGGTCGTGGTCAGGGGGAGTTAGTCGACCTCATGGGAGCTATGGTGTTCAACAGTCTAATAAGGCATCTAAGTTTCGTACTCATTGTGGTAAAACTAGACAATTTGTGGAAGCTTATTGGGCCAAATATGGAAAGCTAGAGTGGGCCAAGAAACTTGCTAATCATGTCATATCAGATGTGGTACTAACACAGTAGCAAACAATGATAGTGGCTTTGGATCTTCTGACATTGAGACTAAAGTGTCTAAGACTCTTCAAGATTATGTAAGCCAAATCCTTCGCCGTCTACAAAATATTGAGACCGCCACTTCCACGTCCACTAACACTTCTTTTGCTACCACTCTTTCTCATGCAAATAACATAGCTCTTCTCACTTCTACATCCACTCATTGGATCACTGATTTAGGGGCTTCTTCCAACATGACTGGTAAGTCATCACTTTTTAGTTATTTTTCTAAATCTATTACTAATAACTATGTTGTCACAACTAATAGAACTTCCACTCCTATTCTAGGCTCTAGAAGTGTTTCTCTTACACTTTCTCTTACCTTGTCATCTGTACTTCATGTCGCTAATTTTCTTTTAATTTATTATCTGTTAGCAAGTTAACTAAAGCTTCTACCAAAAAAAAAAAAAGAGCAAGTTAACTAAAGCTTTGAATTGCTTCGTAACTTTTACTCCTAAATCTTGTGTTTCTAAGGAGCTTCACACAAGGAAGACAATTAGTGGAGGATGTGAAAGGAACAGACTCTACTATCTAGACTATGCTGCCCCTACTGCGGCTCTTTCTCACTATGGTGTAGATGCTTTCCAGTGGCACCATCATTTAGGCCAGCTTTCCTTTAGCTAGGTTAAAGATTTTATTTCCTTCTTTAAAGTAAATGTCTAGGTTAAATTGTGAAGTGTGTTTGTTGGGGAAGCATCACCATGCCACCTATCCTCCATGCTCAGTCCCTCATAGTGAGTCTTTGTTTTCTTTAGTTCATTTAAATATTTGGGGACCTTGCAGAGTTAGTAATAGGAATGGGTTTCAGCATTTTGTTATTTTTGTGGACGATTTTTCACGTCTAACATAGTTGTATCTTCTGAAGAATCAAGTTGAGTTCTTGCCAGCATTTAAAAATTTTATTTATGAAATAAAAACTCAAATTTTTCTTCTTTTTAAAGTCTTTATATCAGATAATGCTTTAGAATATGTACAAAATGATATATTCAATTTAGTGACTCTTTTGAAATGATTCATCAAACCGGTTGTTTATTCACTCCCCAACAAAATGGAGTGGCTGAACGCAATAATCGCCACCTCTTGGAGGCTGCACATGTTCTTTTAATTCAGATGAATGTTCCCAAAAGTTATTGGCGTGATACGGTTTTAACTTCTAGTCATTTAATTAACGAATGCCTATGACTTTACTTACTGACAAAAATTTCCGTTTTCAATTGTTTTCCTGAATGGAAAACTATTTTTAGTTCCACCAAAATTTTAGGTTATGTTTGTTTTGTTCACATACCACACAATCCGAATAAACTTCCTCCCTAGTCTGTTAAGTGTATTTTTCTTAGGTACTCTCGTACTCAGAAAGGTTTTCGGTGTTATAATCCTCTTCATCAGCAACAATTTGTAAGTGCTTATATGACTTTTTTTACGGACACCATGTATTATACTAGTCTATCTCTATCAGATGAAAACCACATTTTGAATGATGCTCCTCCCATTCCATCCATGGTTTTCAAAGCGTCTGCCTAGGTGAGCCTAGGTGGTAAGGCAGTTTTTCAACCGCTTTATTTGCCACTGAGTTGTTGACATGCAGTTTTTCAGCCGCTTTTTTGCCTAATCACAATCACTTTGTCGACTTGTGAGCCTTATTGCTGCTTAAACACCAAAATGATCACTCTTTGACATTTTGTATATATATATTTGATTCTACAAAGCAACATACGAATTTAATAGTTCGTCATTTCAAAATTAGGAATTAATGAGTCATTAGATGGACAAGGCACTTATTTGGCATCACACTATCATAGAGGTAACCAAAAATGTAAAACTACTACTTTCATTTTCATACTTATAATTTGACATAGTTCACAGTCATATGTTATGATTCTTGATGAGATGAACTTATGTTTGTGTTCTTTTTTGGATAATCTTTCATAATTATGATTCTTAAATGCCTTTTTTTAAAGGGGTGAATGTGATTCTTGAATGTTTGTCTAACTTATAATAGAAATTTATTAGTTTAAAAGTAGTTGTATTGAAAATTTTGACCCAACCGCTTTGCTCGCCTTATTGCCACCTAGGCACTGCTTTGTCGCATAATCGCCCAAGCAGAGCCCCAACCGCCTTGGTTGCCTTGCCGCCCTGACATCCATGATTCCATCTTTAGCTCCTTCAAATGACAATGTCCCTATACAAGTTTATTAGCAGAGATGTAAGACGGCAAAGCGTATAGTGGATAGTACAGTTCCTCTTGTTGATATTGCAAACTCTCCTTTAGTGGAGGTTGAGGTTAGTCTTACAGAAGTTCCCTCTTCATCCACTCCACTAGCAGATTCTTCTGGTGAAGATCCTACTCCTACTTCAGATGACTTACCAATTGCCTTGAGAAAATGTACTCATACATGCACTTTACGTTTTAACATTGTTTATCATGTTCCTGATTATGTGTATGTTTCTTATCTACCTCCCAACTATTGTCTTGCCCTTTGTGGTCATGAATGTGGAAATGGATGCTTTACAGTCTCGTCATACATGGTCTTTGGTAAACTTGCTTCCTGGAAAAGATGTGGTCCATTGTCAGCAGGTGTATACTGGCTAAGTATCATTCGATGGTACAGTTGAACGGCTCAACTGCTCAAAGCTCGCTTGGCAGCTAAGGGCTATACAAGTGTATGGTGTGGACTACTTTGAGACTTTTTCTCCTGTGGCTAGACTTAATTATGTTCATGTGTTGATTTCTTTAGCTGTTAATTATGATTGGCCTCTCTTTCAACTTGACATAAAGAAAGCCTTCTTATATGGTGACCTCAATAAAAAGGTTTATATGGAGCAACCTCGAGGGTATGCTGCTTAGGGGGGGGACAGTACTTGTGTTTGTAGGCTTTGTAAAGCCATCTATGGGCTCAAACAATCTCCATAGGCTTGGTTTAAGAAATTTAGCAAGATTATGGAATCTTTTGGTTTTGTCCAATGTTATTCTAATCACTCTATTTTTGTTCGACGACAGGATGGTGGTGTTATCATTATGGCAGTTTACATTCATGACATTATTCTTTTAGGCAATGATATAGGGGCTATCAATAGAGTCAAGGCACGCTTACAAAAGTATTTCCAAACCAAAGACTTGGGTAATTTACAGTATTTTTAGGGAATTGAGGTAGTTCGCAGTAAATAAGGAGTCAGTCAGTCACAAAGAAAATATGTATTGGATCTTTTGACAGAAACTGGCATGCTTGCATCTAAACCTACTGACATTCCCATAGATCCTCAGACTCTTATTAGGAAGCATATTTATCTTTCCGTAACTCGTTATGGGATTTCTTATTCTATTGGTGTGTCAAGTCAACTTATGCAATCTCCTAGGAAGGCCAATTGAGATGCAGCAATAAGAGTACTTCAGTAATCTTAAGAGGGCGCATGGTAAAGCGCTCATCTATGGACCCAATCCAAGTATGGATTTGGTTGCCTTTTCTGATGTAGATTGGGCGACATCTTCAGCGGATCACCAATCTACTACATGTTATTGTACATTCTTGGTGGGAATCTTGTGACTTGGAGGAGTAAGAAGTAGTTCACTATTGCCCGATGTAATGCTGAAGCAAGATAGAGAGCCATGGCCCAGACTGCTGCCAAATTGATGTGGCTTCACTCATTGTTGCAGGAAATCCCATTTCCAATCTCCGCCCCTAAAAAGATGTTCTGTGATAATCAACCTGCTACTTATATTGCTAGTAACCCAGTCTTCCATGAGAGGACGAAGCATATAGAGGTGGACTGTCACTTTGTTCGTGATGCAGTCAAGAAGAAGATTACAAGACTTCCTTTGTGGTTTCTGCTAATCAGCTAGCTAACTTGTTTACTGAAGCCTTGCTCAAACCTAGTTTTCAGTCTGTTTGTTACAAGCTGAGCATGGGAGCCTTGTATGCTCCAGCTTTAGGGGGAGTGTTAAAGAGGGCACAGAAGCACTAAAGCTGCTGCCTTGGTGCGCAAGGTTTGAGGGTTTTTTTCAATGGGATGCATTACTTTCTATTTTTGGTGTAGGAACCTTGGTGCACAAGGTTTGAGAGTTTTAGGGAGCATACTTTCTATTTTTCTGTTAGTTACTATTTTCAGAAATTTCATTTCTATAGTTTCTATTTTGGACAAATTTTAGGAGTTAGAAGACTAGAAGTTTCTATAAACAAGTTGTACTTTTTTATTTCCTTTTTACACGACAAGTTTCTTGTCTCTCAAGTTGTATTCTTAGCACTTAAGATCTACAAATAAAGGAAGCCTGCAATTCTAGTTTCTCTTGCTAGAATCGCAGGCCTTTTCTGTGGTTCTTCTCTCATCTTCTTTTTCTTCTTCTTTGGTCTTCTCCTTCTTTCAGTATTGGTTTGATTCATTGAAGCTTGTTTCTAACAGGCTTATTTAATTGGAAATACACCTTGGGGATAAGTAATAGAGTCCTTTTTATGTTAGAAGTTAGATAAGTCAAGTCCTAGAACTATTAGAAATTTGGGCCTAACTTCAATTCTTACTCTATCACTTGTGTACGGAGCCAAGTTTGAGTAGAAGAGTCAGATACCAGATTTTACCATTTCTTAGCAGTTTGAAATCAGAAATAATTTAGGAGTGTCAGAGAGTCAGTTGATACAATCACAAGGATTTAAGGTTGAATACCTGGAATCATATCAGACAGTTAATTTAAAAGGGTTTATCATCTCAGAAAGACACAAGATATGCTAAAATACACAGGAAATGATCAAGAAATGCATGTATGTGCTTATGATGCATATATTAAAGCATAAAATGCAGTATAAAAAATATATCAGCCTAATGAAAGAATTTGAGCTAGTTTTACCTAATCTAGTGATGGCAATGATGCATAAGCACCTTTTTAAAAAAATAAATAAAAAAAGCAGCTAAAAGATACAACTACACCTCATTTTGCCCAAATCTGCTTCATTCCATGATTTTAAGCACTTAAAACCTTTAAAGATTGTCGCAAATGTGATGGTTAGGATCATTATTCTTTTTAATTGATTTTCCCCAGATTTATGTCAAAGATAAAAACAAGTTTCCAAGGCCCTTGTTTGTTCCTGATTCCACCTCACTCACAGTTTCTGTTTTGATGGGTTAAAGGAGGGTGTCAAATAACTTGACAGTATCAATAAAAAGCACACTGTATTGACCTGTATTGCCTGACATAAACTGAAAAATGAGTATCAAATCATTATTGCTTTCCATACTTAATTTTTCTTCAGTGTTAGTAGTTCCATAATCCCATTGGCAGATTTGTAATTCTGCTGATCTGTGGGGCACTTCAGTAACTTAATTAGCTTTAAGTCATTAAAAAGGCCCACAACTTAGGGTCCTAGTCCATGTAAGAGTATGACATAAGGACCTATTAAGTTAGTATTTCTATTTCCTAGTGTAGCACGCATAGTTTCTATTCTGAGTTAGGTTTTAGCTAGTTCAAATCAGAATAGAACTCCAGCTTATTATGTATAAATAAGCCCCTCCACTCGATGAGAAAGGAAACCAATTCAGATTATCAAATTAAGAATTCCCAGGTCTGAGTTTTGTGAGTGTTGCTGCTGCAACAATGTTTTGTTCAATTTGGTAGGTCCAAGATTGAAGAAACACCAAGACTCTTTGATGTAACCAGGATCGGCAACCATATGGCCCTTCATATTTTAGGCCCAAATTCAGCCCACAATCATAAGAGATCAGGGGCTGGACGAATTACCCTACAGGTATTTTGGTCATTCCCCCACCTTTGGGCCCTAAAGTGCTCCAGAAGAATCCATCATAATTTTAGGAGCAAGGATCTACTCTTTGTTTTTAGTTTGGTCAGTTGGTTAGAGTCCCAATCTGGTTAGGATTCCCAGTTAGAGAAGATCCCTATTTGTACTCCACTTTCTACAAGGAATCTAGATCTACTTTTTATTTTGAGTTCAAGTCCTTGGTTAACAAGTTATTCAAGAGTCTTTATCTGTGTAGGAGTCCCAGCCAGAATATAATTTTGAAGTAGGATTCCTTCTGGAAGTTGGTTATTTATTTTGCAAGTTGTATTTGTTTAGGAATGAGCCCTTTCTAGTTTAGAAAGTAAAGTCTAGTTGTAACAGGGAATTCTAATCCAAATTGGATTTCCTAAGTTGAGTTCAAGTTGGTTTTCTCTTTCCGAGTCTTAGTTGAATTTTCCTTCAATGTAAGGCTATATATAGAGCCACTCCCTAATGTAACTATTAGATTTGAATGAATAAAAAATAAGCATTGAAGGAAGACTTGGAGTTGGTGGGAGAGAGCCCACAACCTGGGTTTTGGAGTCTTTTTTATTGTTCTTATGCAATTTCCAGATTATATGTTCTTCAAGCTTGTGGCAGCCAGGAGACATTCCCAATTCAGCAACCATCAAGTGTCCTTTCACCCCAACCATGTAATTACAACTCCCTCCCCCAAAACCACCAACCATAACCTAATGCCCATATCACCCTCTTTTCTATCTTTAGGAATTTTCTAGAATTTTTGGACTTTTTCTTAGACCTAAAATTCAAGGTCAGATTTACAAGAATCTAAGAATCTAAACCATTATATCCAACCAAACTCTAGGAACATCATTCCCCTAATCAGACCAAACCCTATGATGTAAGCACAAAATTCCCCCTGGCCGAAACCCTAATTTGGGCCCAAGGACCACTGCAAGTGGCACAACTAAGGCTGGCCAAAACCTGTTAGGGGCAATTCGGTCATTTTCCCATCTCTCTCTCTATTTATTCATGCTCCCCTGTCAAAGGTTTCACCTCTGATCCCCCCAAAAAAGTGAACTATTAGGGAGGAGAGATAAGAGTTCATTCTTTTGGGGGAATCAGATGTGAACTTTTAAGAAGGGAATAAGAGTGTATACAGAATAAGTACAATGGAGAAATAGAAATTTTCCCTTATTTTTACTTCAGAATTTGTGTTCTAACTTTGTGAGTTCAAATCTGTTTTTAATTCCTCATTTTAGTCAGTTAAGTGAGTTCTAGTTGGAGTTGGAGTTGGAGTGCCACTAGGAATCTATTTTAAATTAAGATTCTCAGTGGATAATTAGGTATTTTATTGCAAGCTTCATTTATTTGTGGCTGATAGTTAATTAGTTGTATGGGGGATCCTAGTCTACAAAGGATTCCCCAGTTGAGCCAGTCTTTAATTCTCAGTTAGAGTGTAAAAAAGTCTTTACCCCCACTTGTAAGGCTATGAATAGCCCACTCCACTCATTGTAAACTGAAAAGTTGAATTGAATAAAGAATCTGAGAATTGAGGGAATAGGATTGTGGCCTTCTTGGGATGGCCACAATTGACTTTGAGAGTTTTCATCTTCAAGTTCCAGCTTCTCCTTCCAATCTACAGCATCAATTCAACAACCAGCAGCTTCTCCAAGTAAGTGCAGCACCCCCACCCCCTTACTGTCTTCCTTCCCCACCCCTCCTCTACCTTGTGCAAATACCCCTTCCCCCTTCCCAACCCTGCAACACCCCCAACAGCCCCTCCCACCCTCTGCAATCTAAACTCCTCCCCCAACCCTACGGCAGCCCTAGACCTCATCCCAACCTACACCTTGAACTTGTGGCACCCCTCCCCTTTCTTTCAGCAATTCTCCCCCCCCCCCCTCCTTCTTGTGGGCAGATCTGAAACCAGAAGAAAAGAAAAGAAAAGGGAGAACAGAGAGAAGAAAGAAAAGAAAAGAAAAGAAAAGAAAGAAAGAGAAAGATCAAGAGAGACTACCTAAGAACTTGTCAAAGATTCCCAGAAACCTTCCGATACCCAACTGCAGACTTTCTTTTCCCTCTCTGGGTAAGTCTGGGTATATCAACCAAACCCATTTAGTCTTCTTAAAGGGCGTACCCAGTGCCGAAGCTCCCACACTGTGGGGTCTGGGGAAGGGACTTTCTAGGCAGCCTTACCCCTGCTTTGCAGAGAGGTTGATTCGAACCCGCGACCTCCAGCGCACAATGGAGAGACTCCACCATTGCGCCAGGCCCGCCCTTCCCATTTAGTCTTCTTAGACCATATTAAATTGCCCATCCCTAACTATCTCAAACAATACTCATATAGACCTAATTCACCCCATCCCTTTCATTATCAATGTTAGGTCATCCCATACCTCTCCACAACCTTAAACTTATCCCACATTTCTATTAACCAAAGTCTTCAACCCATTATATTTTCTTAATCCCATCCTTATCTAAAACACCTATTTAACAATATTATCCATCTCACCCAGATTAAAGAATTACTTCACTGGTTCTCAGTAGGACTGATTCTGCGGTAACCTAAATTCTAGGGAAAACGATCACAAAACCCTAACCCTAGAATGTGGTTACATCACCCTAACATGGCCTATGTGCTTCTTGATTGAATTGACGGGTCAATTTGGATTAACCGCAACCGCATCAACAGGATCAGAAAGTCCCACAGCGTATTCTTGTTTCATAAGCCCTTGCCCTTCTTCTTCACGCAACCTTTGTCTTACCATGGGCTTCTCTTGCTTTAGCGCAAAATCTAACCAGCAAAGGAAGACACAAGGTCTGGGCAGCACCCTAACCAAGAGTCCTAAATCAACTAGGAAACCTAGTTTTGAACCCTAAACATTAGGGATTGATTCTGAAATTACAAAACAATGAAAACAGAGTTAATGGGCTCCCTGTGGTCTATGTCAAAGTCCCCACCCCCTAACATAAAGCTGCAAATCCCCCCCCCCCCCCCCCCCCCCAAAAAAAAAACCAGAGTTAAACCTAGCCTAACTGAACCCTTGGATCATCTCATACTTAACCCTAGAATCCAAAAAAACATACAAATCCTAACTTGTTAGAATTCTGCACTCAGTCCTGTTAAACAAAATACTTTTCATTAATTCCAGCCCTAGACCTAACCTGGCCAAACCTAAAACCCTTCCCCCTTCCCAATTAACCCTTGACTACCCTATCTTAATCCTAAGACTTCGCGGCCTCGAATTAGCCCTATTTTTAAGGAGTTTGGAGTATTATTTGCAGCTGTCCATTTTGAATTTGACTGAAATCAGACCTAGAAAAGCAAAGTTAAACCCTAATTTACTGCTCATTAATTAGAAGAGAATCTAGAAGACTGGCCTAGACCCTGGGTTCCATTACTCTTGGTGAAGTCAAACTAGATTGATGATATGGCTGAGCCTTCAAGAAGCCATTTCGTTCATCCCAAAGATCTACAAAGCTCCCCATCCAGGTATCTGGCAGCCTAAACTCCATTCCTTTCCTACACTCCACCCCCCCCCCCTTGAAATTTCAAACTTCCTTGGACACCCAAAATTCAAGGTCCAAGGTCAGATTTAAAACAATCTAGCCATCATATCTATACCACACTTGGGCAATCATCTGCAAAACTTTAGTGACCTTGGATCCCAGTTTGATCCCATTTTGACCATTCAACTTCAAGGTATAAAAAGTTTCTTCCATTTTTGGACTCCCTAAAACTCAAGATACAAGAACCCTCATATTCTAATATAACCAATTATATTTAACCAAACTTGGGGGATCATATCCCTATATCATTACCTACATTCCCTCCAAATTCCAACCTATAAAAAACATTCACTCCATATCTCTAAGATTCACCAATGGCTCAGAATCCTTGATACTCTAGACATTATTTAAGAGCACATTACTCCTAAACATATGACCATAACCTAACCCTTTTGCCACAAAACTAAACTTGTCCACCTCAAACAAGTTGTTTGTCTTATGAATTACTAGGAAGAACTCGCCTTCATCAATTGAGGCTTCATTAACATCGATCAATATGATACAATATGCAGCAACCAGGTTGGATACTTAGCCATTGGCAGGCTGTTTCAAGATTCAAACCTGCAACAGCCAGGTTGGAATATAGCAGCATAACCATCACACAAAGGCTGGCTCAATTATGATCTGAAGTTGTGAACATTAATCCAAGGCAACTCTTCTGTATGGTCCACCTTCTTGTAACCAAATTAGATCCATAACTTCCTATCTGTTTATGGAAAGAAAAAATTTGTTCCATAATCATTACTTAACAGCCCTCATAAACCAAGATCTCACGAAATCTCAGCCGAGATCAGGTGGAAATCCTCAGTCAACTCAACTCAACTAAAGGCATATCTCGGTGGGTGTTAAGGATCAGTTTGAGTTGGACTTTGGTGTTCAGCCTATTTTAAGATTCTAAACACAGTGGTAGCCTTAGATTTGTGAGAAAACAAGTGTATATATGATTCCAACTAGCTCTAACTTTAAAACCAATACGCAAAAGTGAAATGTAAACTTATAAAACATGAAATACATAAACATTATCGATATAAATGAAACATAAAGGTTTAAAGTATAGTTCATTAAATATGTTAAGTTGTTCACAATTTCAAATTACAACATTGGTGTACTTATAAGCATGGTGGGAGATCTCGCTCTCGAGCGAGATCTCGCTACCATAAAAAACCGAGATCTCGACCATCTCGGCGAGATCTCGGTCGAGATATGCCATTTTTTGGGCGTCAACTCGGTATCCCATCTCGGTGGGTTTCAGGGTCCCAGTTAGGCTAAAACTTGGTATTTAGCCTATTTGATGCCTTTTGAACACACTAGTGGCCTTGGATTTGTGAGAAAACAGCCCTAAGTATGATTTCTAAGTCTACCCATATTGTGAAACCGAAATGCTCTATGATTAGAGAATGCAATGTTATATAACATATAATATAAAACCATTAATGCTATAGGATTAGAGAATGCAAGGTTATATAACATGTAATATAAAACCTTAAGGCATATAAATGAAAATCATGTGTATCAAATACATCAAATAACTTCAATGTCATCAAGATAACATTCATATGAGTATTACAATCTTAACTATCGAGAATAGAATGATAAAAGTATACAACCGTTAGAAGTTTTATATAAGTCATTAACGCATAAGTTCATAAGACAAGTAGAGGATGATTGAGCTTTCTTTGATGTTGTAGATGTGCTAAGAGTAGTTGCAAGTGAAACTTTGGCTGAAATCTACAAAAAATTTGGTAAAAAATGAGAGTTCCAGCGAGATATGGCGAGATTTGGGGCGAGATATGGCGAGATATGGCGAGATATGGCGAGATATAGCGAGATATGGCGAGATATGGCGAGATATGGCGAGATCTCGAGCGAGATATCCCATCTCGTAGATCTCACCCTTGATCTCGTCTCGGTTTATGAAAAAACCGAGATATCTCGCGAGATCTCGGCGAGATCTCGCGAGATCTCCCACCATGCTTATAAGCACGGTTGGAGATCTCTCTCTCGAGGGCAATCTTGCCCTTTAAAAAACTGAGACCTCCCTTGAGTTGGCAAGATCTCAATCAAGATATCGTAAATCTCAGGGACTCAACTTGAGGGCCCACCTCACGGGTTTTTAAGGGTCAAGCTGGCCTAAAACTTAGTATTTTAGGCCTTATAAACACACTAGTAGCCTTAGATTTGTGAGAAAACAACTCAATGTATGAATTCCAACTCAACCCTATATTTGAAACCGGAATGCTAAAGAAATATGAACATGAATGTTAGAAAACATGAAATATAGAATCATTAATTGATATAATGAAAACCAAGTGATAAGATAAATCAAATTACTTAAATTTTTTAAAATTCCATCCATATGAGTACAATACAAAATCATTATTCTTAACACTTGAGAATATAGTAGTACAAGAATCATAAGTTCATAAATCATAACTTTAACAGAAGAAAATGAGATGAAATCAATTAAGGCCCCCCTCCACCACAAGAAGATGTTAAATGTACGTTTAATCCACACTCAAAGACATACTCTAGAAAATAGTACTTGGAAAAAAAAAACAAATTTAGGGGAAACTTTCACCTTGCTAGAAGAACACCTTTAGATGCCCTTGATTGATGTTGTCTTCTTGATGCAGATGTGTTAAAGAGTCCTTAGGAGTGTTGCAGGTGAAGAGATTCAGGCGAAAAATCTGGCCAACATCACCCTTGCAATTTGTTGTTGAGATATGAGGCAGGAGGAGGAAGAGGAAGTTGAGACAAGACTGGAATCTCGTCTTGAATCGAGCGAGGGGGTAAAGAAGCCTTGGTTTCGGTCAAGACCCCAAGTCGAACCGAGATCTTGGTCAAGTTGGAGTAAAAACCTAGTATCGACCCTGGTCTTGTTTCGCCATGCTGGACGAGTTCTCGCAAGATCTCTTGCCATGCTTATAAGTTTCACCGCTAGAGTACAAGAGTAAAATCACTGACTAAGCAGCTCCTCCAACTCTGCTACACCAGCACCACCTCCACCAACGTAGATCATAGTTTTGGAAAAAATTATGTTAAAAGATTGGCAATAAAATCAGTAGATCTGTGTTGTAGCATGTGGGTGAGCTAAATAGCTTGCTGATGTAGCCAGAGTAGAGATTTGACCAACTCTCTAGCAAAAAAATTGGGCCAAAACACCAAAACCAACAGAGGCACGTGATGGAAACCCAAATCAGGATAGGGTTCCTAGGATGGTTTCCTTAAATTAAGGGTTTGCCCAGAATCTTCCAGCAAATAAGTCAAAAATATTATGGGATGTCTATGGGTTTTCAAGAAAGTCATGGGAAGCTCTTAGGACTGATATGGGTTCATAGGAAAGTTGGGGGAGGCTCAGGAATGATATGGGTTGTCCTGATCTAGATGGGAATTGAAGGGAAGGATAAGGAAACAAAATTTGGGATCCTATGGATTGATAAGGAAATGTTAGGGTGTCAACAAATCCCTATGGGATGGTTTTGAGATATCCAAAATCACCCAAGGGTTGAAAGAAAATAGAGGGGACTGATTTTTGGGAAGGTTTTGAGCAAACTATGGGCTTGATCTTTGAGGAAAGGAAAACATCTTGGGCAATTTCTTCTCTTTCTTTTCTTTTCTTTTCTTTTCTTTTCTTTTCAACTTTTTCCCCCCTTTTCTGATCTGCCACAAGTCAAAAACAGGGGTGGGGAGGGGTGCGATGAAGAAGAGAGAGGGAAAGAGGGAGACGAGGGGTAGGGGAGGGCTTTTAGGAGCTGTCAAGGGTTGGGACGGATGCTGCCAGAGGTGCAACAGCAGGGGGGAGGGGTTCTAGGTTTGCGCAAGCAGGTGAAGGGGGCCGGGGTTAGAGCGATGGGTTTAGGAGGGTGTGGGAGAGGATGGGGGTCTGCTGTACTTGGATGTTGTTGTAATGGCTTGTGGATGCTGGAGACTGGAAGAAGTTGCTGATCTTGAAGAGGAATTCTCAGTTTCTACTCAGCCATGGCCTCCTCATCAAGGCCATGATTCTTAACTCAAACCCAAATCTTATTAAAATAATCAGACTTAAGACTCACAATGAAACGCTAGGCTATTTCTAGCCTCCAAGTCGACGGAAAAGGCTTGGAATGTAATAAAGAAACCTAACTTGACTCAACTAGGAAACTAACTTAAATAGGCTTTCCTTTATAGATTAGGAGACCCATTACAAATAAATAACAGCCACATAAATAAAAGAACTTAAAATAAAAGACCTAATTAGCCATAAAGAGTCCTACTTAAAAGAAAGACTCTCAATGACACAAGAACTCAACTACTAACTCAATCTAAGGATTCAAAACATAATTGAACTCAGAAAATAAAAACAAAAATTCTGGAAAAAAATCATCTAACTAGGGCTGGAAGATGACCAAATTGCCCCTATAGGTGTTTGGCCAGCCTTAGGTGCACCATCTGGGTTGGGCCTTGGGGCCCAAACCAAGTTTTCGGCAGTGGGTGCCCTTGTACATTAGCAGGAGTGTTGAGACAGGTCGAGACGAGTCAAGATCTCAACTGAGATGTATTTTTAAAAGTAGGGTCAAACCAAGATCTTGTGAGACATGAGATCTCAAACTAAGATCTCGAGTTGATACCGAGTATTTTTCTCAGATCGTCTCAATTTGCATGAGATCTCGTCCAGAGGTCTCAAAAGAGGAGATCTCAGGCGAGATCTCAGCCAGATCTTGTGGGACCTCAAACCATGTTAGGAACAAAAATCCTTCGTTGTGCATAAAACAAAACTCTTGAAGAGGTTCTCGCAGTCTAGCAAAGGGAATATTAAATTGGCCATCTGAACCACTGGTTCAAACCAGCAAAAATGGTTCAATCTTGAAACGTAAAATACACTACGTCTAGAAGTTAATTTCATAGATAACCTCATTACTCCTACTTTAGGCCCTTAGATGTGACTTACTACATAAGAAACCCATGGGATCAAAAGTCCAACATGTAAAGAACCCAACCCTAGACTTGCACATAGCCTGTTTCAGCAATGGATCTGCATCACTTTATTTTTATTTTTTTTTTATTTTTTTTGGGGGCGGTGATAGGTAAGTTGTGTACAAGAGGGGGGGAAGTTACGGAGTAGACAGCCCTCTAGAATCCCACTCAAATGGGGGAGGGGGGAGAACTTCGAACAAAGAGGCATTCCATCCTAACAATTATCCCAAACAGGTATAAGCACCAATTACTACTTGTAAAACACACGCATGAAATAAGCAATCAAAATACATTTGAAAAAGAAATGAATGAAGACTTTTAGAGGGAAGTCATGGGAACATGTAATAATATCTAAATTAAATACAGCTATCAATTTTTATTAACAGAGTTAAAATTTTATTCAGCATATCCATGGATCTGACTGTGTGCCTTGTTCATGAACAAAGAACAAAATAATTGCATACCAAATTTAGCTGTCCATCTTCCTCCCAGTTAAGACACACTACAGCCACATTATGAGACTTTACGCTTCTCAACAACTTCCCATTCTGTTTTTGCAAACAAAAGTTTATAATTCAGCAAACATAAGCAGCAAGGGTGGAGAAAATAAACAAAAGGAAGCAGCACGGTTGCATTATATATTTACATTTAACTGCATGAATTAAACTATACATTCATTTCCATTAAACAAGCACAGCACCCCAAGCATAATTATAAAGGCATCATAATGGTAACCGGGCAGTTTTTGCAAGCAGCCTTGAACTATTTATATAGATGTCAAATCCTGTATTGTCCCTCATATATGCATGAATCATTAACCAAACAATTTTATATGTTGCATTTCGTTTACTTAAGATGTTATCCATAAATTAACAAATATCCTACTAAGCAAGAGAAACACTTTTTCTTTCAAGTAAATAAATCCAAGTATACTTAATCCAACAAAACAAAAACAACAAGAGCAAAAACCAAAAAGCCTTTGTCCCAACTAAATGGGGTCAGCCACATGGATTCTTGCCTTCCAATCAACTTTGTTTAAAGCCATACTAGATACAAGACATAAGCTATGCATATCCTTTCTCACCACTTCTCTTAAGGTTATCTTAGGTCTGCCCCTAGTTCTTCTACTTTCTTCAATCTGGATTAAATAGCTTCTCTATACAAGAACATTTAAAGGCATCCAATGAACATGGTCGTGCAACCTCAATCAAATTTCCTCCAACCCCAAGAGGGCTTGTTGCCTTCCCTTGCTTGTAGAAAATAACAATGAGGGAAATATGAGCTCTTCAATAACTTGGCCCCAGCTGACTGTGGATCCTTTCAACATTTCCAAGCTGATTTTGCAAGAAGGGCTGCATTGTGTAGTGAAGAGCCTCTAAACCCCAAGCCCCCATTAGTTTTAGATCAACAAAGTTTGAACCACAAAGGGATTTCTGATTTTTCTTCATCACTACCTCAAAAGAAATTTGCCGCCAATGACTCAATGAGTTTTCGACTTAAGTACTTATAAAGGGCTCTTTTATCAGAGCTACTTCCAAACCAGCTCTAATATAGTCATTCCTTATCTTATCCTTCCAAGTTTTGCCACTCATCAATCTCAGCAATCTCACTTCTACTACACTAAGTTTACCTTTATGATGCTTCTTAACAATGCAACACTTAGCGCCGTACATCATAGTTGGTCGTACAACAGTCACATAAAATTTTCCTTTGAGCTTTTAAGGAATACATCAATCACACAAGATCCAAGTTGCACCTCTCCACTTCATCCACCCTATTTTAATTCTTTCAGAAGCATCATCTTCTATCACCGTTTTTTATTTATAATTGAGCCAAGGTAACTATAATCGCTTTGTAGAATCTTCTTCTCATCGAATTTCACCACGTCATCATTTGAATCCAACGAAAATTTGAAAAAAATAAAATGAAATTCCAAAAGGAAAAAAAACTCAACCCCTAATCCAAGAGCACAAAGTCCACTTGTAGGCAAAAGTTTCAGTTTTCTATTAATATAACCTTTGTCAGATCTAAAATTTCATAAATCTTAATATGGTAAAACATCGTAAAAACCAAAGTACAATAAAATACTCATTTGTTTTGATATCAACAAAGATATGTTAATTCAAAGTGATATTGATAGAATTCACATACACTGACAAGAACATAATCCCCCAGTATAAATAAGATGCAAGTAATCTTTGATTTGTTGAAAAGCTGGTTTTGTTATCTATTCAATACACCAAAAGAAAAAGTCCATTGGGAAATAAACTGTTAAATCGGTCAAATTTTTTAGATATAAACTTTTTTTGTATACTATAATGCTATAATAATATGACAACCATTTATTATGAATATCTTACGTTACCATCATTCTTCAATATTTGTTAGCACATAATATAATCATATAATTTTAATAGGAAAATTATTATCACCACCCTCTAAGTTACCCCCTAATAATCTCATCCCAAAACAAATCAAAATATCAAGAAGACCCCTTATCAACAAATTATTTTTTGAAAAGGACAATACCCCTCTAATAATCTAAAGCATCGATCATATCATGTTAATTAAATGAAGCAAAAAAAAAAGGAACATGAAACCAACTCACTAATAGATTGATTAAGGAATGATTACCATAACATCACTTGGTTTTAAGGTTAATAGTATCAGTCCCTCCTTTAAAGTCCTACATCTATTAGATCATTCTAGCATCACAACCAATCATGGTACAAATTTCGATCAAAACCACTGAAATTTCGGTTTTTGAAAAACAACAAGACAAGACCTAGGTAAAGTCAAAAAAGTACCAAGGTTTGGTCAAAAAGTTCGAAAATTCCACCAAAACCTGTTGAAACCTACAAGATTTCACTGGTTTTGACATCTTCCACCATGTTTCTCCCATTGAATTTCGACCCTCAAATCAGTTTTTTGTTGAATTTTATTATTTCAACCTCTAGCACCCTAAATCAATAACTCTTTTGTCAGAACTTGTTGAAACTTGGAGGAAAATGTTGGAAAGTTGTCGAAACGAGAAAAGTTTACGTGATGGGATATCTACATTATGTGGATGATTCCACCTATTGAAATGCAGTGTCTTAGTTGATGGATAACTTCATAGGCAAAATGTCATGGCAGCTTTCATCTAGTACTCAGTGTGCTACTACAAACAAGGGATAGATCCACCGGTTCTAGTCAGGCACCCAACATCGAACTAAAGTCTAGGACATTGTAGTTGCTAGTTAGTTATTGTATTTTGTTGACTTCTTGTATATGTAATCAGTCTATCAAACAAGTCATCTATGCTAATGACTCTACGCTTGTATGCAATATAGTTTGTACTTCTCTAAACCAGTCACTTGTTAGTATACTTGAATGATAACTCTTTATTTTTTTTTTTTTTTTTTGGGGGGGGGGTTTTTTACTATTATTTTTTTTGGTAGGAGATTTTTTTATTGACTATGACTAACTTCAACGAATGATAAATGTTTTGGTTCATCTTTGAGAATACATTTTGGGAATATTACCTCTTGTTTGGCTTGGCAATACAAGGCTAAATCAACTGATTTGCCCTACCGTAGCCAACCAATATATATTCCTATTATCATCTTTAGGATATTTAAGATTAAGTTAGGGAAGCACAATCCCACTTGCACGTTTCAAACTGTAGGGGAACTTCACACATACCCCTGATGAACCCACCTTCCAAAAGAACGTCACTAAATAACATCCAAGAGTGACAAGGCAAGCTCAAAGAGATAACTAGTTACAAAGGGCTCAAAGAACTACAAATATTTTTCATCAGTCTGACTCTAAAGTCATTCATACCTCAACATCATGTAGTGAAATAGTCCCATCTTCAAGCCCAACAGCTATGGCTTTACCATCAGGACGCCAACATAGAGCCGTTATGCATTTTCCTGCAGAGAAACGATCAACAAGTCCAAGACCATTGTATGGAGACTGGGAATCACAACATTAAACTTAAAACCATCCATAGTCCTTGTTTGAAAGACTAGACACACA
The DNA here is from genome assembly GCF_041222555.1 of Hakea prostrata. Classification (NCBI taxonomy): domain Eukaryota; kingdom Viridiplantae; phylum Streptophyta; class Magnoliopsida; order Proteales; family Proteaceae; genus Hakea; species Hakea prostrata. The sequence goes on along the minus strand of NC_142607.1, from coordinate 22,260,488 downwards.
TGCCAAGTGAAAAAGGATACTTGGTCATTGATCACACTAGATTCCAACAAAGCTAAAATCCTTAATTATTGAACAGCTAGAAAAACTGGAAACAATGAAGTACTTCTTTACTGAGCACTAAGAAGCAGGAAACTAATCCATACTAAAACACTGAAACGATCAGGGCACATAATATCGCTACTTGGGACCAAGATACATACAGTTTACTGAATGATACAGTTGAAGCAAACCAAAGCAAATTAGAAGTCAGGCTGAACCCCCACCCAAAATTCCATTGAACTCTTCACTAGTGTTCACATCCGTAAACCTAAAAGAAAAAAAAGGAAAGAAAGACGGAAATGAAAACCTGGAGTAATTGTCCATAGCCTTTGCCAATTGAAGCGATGAAGGAGAATCTTTGAGTCTTCCGTAACCATTGCCAAAAGATCCTTCTCAGGATTCCACTCTGCGAATTTGACCTGAACAATGAAGAAAATTGAAAGTAGCGAATAAGTACCAAATGAGGTGGAAACTACACAAAAACATCAAGATGTGAATAACCAAACCTGAGAGGCAAGTGGTTTATCAAACTGAAGTTGAAAGGGTATGGTTGCTTGGGATTCCTCTGTTTCCATCGCAGTTGCGCTGGAGTTTCTAAATTCTTATACAGACGGCGTGAAGTTTATGAAATGAGAGGGTAGTAAGAACCAGATAAACACCCTCCTAAGTCATCACAAGCAAGGGCGAACAAGCATGGACGAGAGGGGTCATACCTGAGCTCGAAGGAGGGATTTGGTTCTGACTTCTTAGTTGCAGAGCTACCAAGTGATGAGAATGTGAAAAGAGCAGAGCTTTCTTGACTGTTGTCAACCTCGAGGTACTCTCTGCTGAAGATCCTTGTAAAACTAAAAATTTCCGGTGAAGCAAATCAGGTAAAGCAATTTTTGTTTCTAGTTGGGAGAAAAAGAGGAGCCATTAAAACGGTTGTTAAAATAATGAAAAAATAGTTAAAAACCTGAGATTAGAGATACCTGGAGGGAAAACAGAACTGAATTGTTGCGGCTGACGTCTAGAGTCCCTAGTCCGTATAATTCAAAAATGCTGGCCGGGAAAGCTGCATCAAAGGAATTTCCTGCTCAGGTTTAGGTTGCTCAACTCGTTCACAAATCGGATTCCGGGTCGGGCTTGAGTTGATGTGATCCGATTCTTTTTTATGGTGGACGAGGGATGATGACTTGTGGCCAAGGTTCGACATGTCGGCCCATGTCGCCATGTCGGACCCTGGCGACATGTCGCCAAAAGTTGGTTGGGGTTCGATTTTTGGTTTGAAGGCTATTTCAGGTCATTTTGACCTGAAATTTGACGTGTAGCCTAATTTGAAGCCAATAAACACATTGGAAGTGTTATTTTGACCTAAAACATCACCTAAAATAATGTTCTTAATCGACCCATGTCCTACTGTATGCGGACAAAAGCCCCGAAACTAAAAATCTAAAAACTCATAAAAACCAAATCATACAAAGTCTACAATTCATTGTACAAATACTGAAATATATAGAGTCATCAAACCATATAAAATCTTGAACTCTCAGTACCAAGTATTGTGCCTAGGTGGATCGAACTCCTGTGACTCGAACCGTCTCCAGTGATGCCCCCCCAACAAATTCACATACTCATCCCATCTCATACGATATTGAAAGTTGTCTAGATAATCATTAACTGCAGTTCTATAGCGGTCATCTTCCGCCGCCATGAGAACTCCAATTTGAGGGAAGTGAGAATAAGGCCAAGGAACGTTCTGCATGCCATCAAATGCTCTTGTTGGTACGAATGGCTCTGATTGTGAAGGAGGGAGAGGAACACCATAGCTCCCATGATACGAAGAACTAGAGGGGATACTAATTCCCATATCATACTGTCCATGTGAAGGAGGGAGAGAGACACCATAATTACCCATAGGCCAATAACCTGCTGTGGAGCCTACGGACTCATCCAAGCTCATGGACCCCATTAACTCAATCGCCGCATCCCAAGGATTAACATAATCATAACCACCTTTGTGTTGTTGCTGGCCGTCATGGCCAGCCCCCCCTCGATGGTGGCTCGGCCTCGTATCAGGATATTGACGACCACGTTGATAATCACCACCATGATCATAATCTTGGGTGGCATGATCGAAATGACTCTCCCCAGTGTATCTGAGTGGGGGCTGCTGTGTCTCTGGTAGTGGAACATGTAGACGCTCTCCAATGCCTCCACCACCACCATCATCATCATCTCGACCAGTCTGACTAGGCGGGAGTGTCATCTGAATCGTCATCCTGCAGCTCCTCCGTGCCTGGTGCCATGATCCAATCCTCATCAGCAGTGGCAGTTGCCTCTACATGTGCCTGACCCTCTTGAGTGGCCATAAACTCATCCACATTAACCCCTGCAGCTTGAGCTAGTTCTGGGTCAGGCCTCCCTCCAGGTTGGTCCAATATTGGCTCACCCCTGTCCAACATCCACTGAGTGAGGGGATCTTGCTCATCTTCGGCCACATCAAATATATCATTGAGATTGATGTATTGTCTATCATTCTCAGCCTGCTCCCTAGCATATTGCAACTTCAACCTCATATTATAGTGAATAAATACAATATCATTTAGACGCTGGCTTCCCAACCGGTTCCTCCTCTTGGAGTGGATCATGCTGAATGTACTCCAATTCCTCTCACATCTAGAGGCAGAGCAAGTTTGAGACAAGATCCTGATCGCCAATCTTCGAAGGTTTGATGCACTGTTGCCATAAAGATACCGCCATTCAGCTGCATTATCACAAAAACATTAAGTTAGAAACTCAAAACATTTATGCATCTAAGGATCAAACTATATAAGTATCTAACTTGGATCATTGGTTTCTCGCTTCGTACAGCAGCAGCTCCACTAAAAGACCCAAATGCATCCCTAAACAACTTGATCTGCAATAATGCAATCATTAGTATTGATTGGTTAGCTAAATTATTTAAACAATAAATAAAACCCACTAATCGTTTGAAATTCCCAATGTCTCACCTCATTGTGGCAAAATGATTGGAGCATCTCATCTGGCTCCAACTTCGTTATCACCTGTAATAGGGCATCCAACAGGTTTGTGTCCAACCCTAAATGTTTACTATATTGATATTTAGGGTTCAGAAAATAGGCTGCATAATTAAAAAAGCTTAAAATTAGTACCAACTACCAATACCTACAATGCTACAAGCCCACAAGTCTACAACTACAAGTCAACAACCCAGAATATTTACTTACCGGCCCTATGCAGAGGATGCATCAGATGATTTGTCCATCGTGCATCGATAATATCTAAGAAAGCCCGATGTCCTCTAGGGTTTGCTGCCCTTATAGCATCCTTCATACGCTCAAGGGATGCATACAAGTGGGTCATAGTGGGTCCCCTCAAGGAAGAGTCCACCATACACAAGACCTTTACAATAGGATCTATGGTCTGCAACACCACAGTAACACATCTCCAGAAATCATCATATGATATTATGTATTGTGCCTCACGCCATTGGCCGTGCTAAATTATCACAAACTCATTAAGTCAATAGACAATAGATATCATACAAGATAATCATAAACTCATAATATAAATATAATAATTTATAAGATGAAATAGTAGATAGTTATCTTACTTGGATCCAGCCCAATCAAACCACTTCTGCGATGCAAACATGGATCTAAGGCACGACTTCTTATCTTGCATGTTGCTCAAGGTGACGAAATTCGTCGCAAATCGTGTCGAACCAGGTCGCACCAACTCACCTCCACATGATCTCCTCATCATTGCCAAAGCAACGTTATGATTGTAGATAAAGTTGGTTACTTGTCTTACCCTCTCAACAGTGTTGTGGACAATGCTAATTTTTCCAATGTCCTTCAGCATTAGGTCAATTGAATGTGCAGCACAAGGCGTCCACAAAAGATTATAATCAGGTGAAGCCATCAACACTTCACCGGCCTTCTTAAAGTTGGAGCCATTGTCAGTGACAATTTGCACCACATTTTTCATACCAACCTCCTCGATCACATCCTGCAGGAGACCCATGATATATCTATGGTCTTTCATATGACCAGTAGCATCCACTGATTTCAAGAAGACAGTTCTCCGTCCACAGTATACCATGAAGTTTATGATGGACTTTCTCGTCAGGCCAGTCCATCCATCAGCATGATGGTGCATCCATAAGTATCCCAAAAGGGTTTCATACTATCAATATACTCCTGCAGCTCTTGCTTCTCCTCTTGAAGGAGGGTGGTCATCAACTCTGTAGGGTTGGGACCATCATATCCAGGGCCTGCCGCTGCAATAGTATCAATCATATTCCTATAGTATGGACCCTGTGCTGTGTTTGCTGGATGTGATTGTAATAAATCCACTTTGACATTGCTTTCTTTACCTTCTTTACCATACCTTTCCATGAACCAGATATCTTGGGCTGCTTGGCCTCTTTTCTCCTGAATGTATCAGGATCTTGCTCCATAATCGGGTCTAGAAGGTGTGGATAATCAGATGGTTGACGTGGCACTGAACGGTCTGAACCTGATGTATGAGGGGCCCGCTGACTCTGTGATCTGCCAAACATGCCAAATACACCACCCCTCCCCCCAGAATCAAAAGTCTAGCCCCTGCAAGCCTAGAGGGACCAGCTCCTGTAGCTCTAGCTCTGGCCATATCCTGCTCTTGATGGTGCAATCGTCTGCTCTCTGCCATGGCCCGCCGCATATCCCTCTCCTCCTGAATCTCTGTCCACATCAACAGGATCAACATCCCTATCATCATCTAAATCATCCACGTATGATGACGGTCCCCGCACTGCATCATCTAGTGCTTTGTTGACTTTCCTCCGATCATCTTTCTTCTTCCCCTTCTGTTTTTGTAAATCCCTGAGTGCCTTGATTACATCTGGATGGGCCTTTGTTCATGTAGTCACATCCTTTGAACTCCCAGTGATGTGACCCTTGAACCTACTGATGCCACCTTAGTATATTCTTTTGTGACAAAAATTACACTCTGTTTTATTTTTGTCTCCATCAATAGCCGTACATTATTGCCATGATGGGTCAAATCTCCCTCCTACTGTTGATCTCTCAAGCTATCCCTGTCCCCGTCCACCCTAGGAAGACTTAATTCCCCTCTGACTCCCACCAGCAGACATGATGACTGTTGCATTCAAATAACATTAACAACATAATTATAATTTTTTATACACAAATAAACAATCATATATGAAATTATGAATATTGCATGTATGATATAAATATGTAATCATGTACTGATATACGGTATATCATATACCTAAGCATAACTTCATAAGTGCATAACTGTATAAGTATATTTTAAGTATTCACTGGCAATTCTTCATCTTATTTTTAAATACAAAATGAATTTATACAATTTTATCGGCAAAAAAAAAAGGCTGCCCGTATCAAAACCGGCGATGAAGCCCCATGGGCAACACAACCAACAATTGAAATATACTTACATAATTATTCCATAATTTTCAAAACATTTTCCCCTATTTTTTTCCATTTTTCATAATTATTGATATTTTTATTAATATTTTAATATTTTTTGGGTCAAAAAATATTTCGACTCCGTGAGTCCATAGATCGGCTCACGAAGTTTCACATATGTTTTTTCTATCATCATACAACCATTGTATCACTTAAAAAGTAATCATACAAGATAATCAAAATATAATTTTTTACTCACAAAATAAAAAAAAAAAAATAGTTTGCGAAAAAAATTCCGACTCCGTGAAATCGTAGATCAGCTCATGGTATTCAACATATATTAATTTCAAAATCATCCAACATCATTATAGCATGCATTTTGTCAAAAATTACTTGGAGAAGAATGGTTACTTGTTTGACGAAAAAACTCCCAGATCTGTGCGAAACGGCTCCTGATCGACAAAAACAACGTGATATCTGGAAATAAGGAAGCAAGATGTACTCATAGATGTCGAAGATTGGACCAGAATATGGTGAAAAGTGTGAAAATGAGAGAGAGAAGCTCTGGAGAAGTGAGATAGGAGAGAGAAAATGAAAAAAAAATCAAATGGGAAATTCGGGCGAAATTCGCCTGAATCCCCCTATTTATTGCCAGAAGTCGGTGATATATCGCCGACTTCTCAGCGATATATAGCTAACAGTCGAAATTTCGACCGTTGGCGATATATCGCCAACTTACAGTATTATCGGTGTTGCTGGGGGTTGTCGTGTCGCCCCCGCAGCGACATGTCGACATTTCACCCTGTGTCGGCGATATATCGCCAACACGAGGAACCATGCTTGTGGCTAAAGTACTGATATTGGTTGTAGGGGTGTAAATGGATAACCGAAATCCGCTTCCGAATTCGCATCCGCATCTGTTTAGGGGTATCCGAATCCGTTCGATTATTAATAGGATGCGGATATGGTATACCCATTTCTTACCGAATATTATCCATCCGATAAAATTATCCATTAAGTTACTTATTTAGATTTATTATTCTTATTTTTATAAATTTTGCCTATGATATGTGACTATTTTTTTAGATTTTCTACTAAAATAGCTACCAAAGTTGTTAAATTCTTAAATTTCAAGCCTAGCCCTTATCGAAAAAGGTAAAGATGTAAACAGGTAGTCGAAAACTTGTAATCAATCTATATTTATGTCGTTTAGAAGAATCTACGTAAGAAAATAACTATCCGATTATCATCCGAATCCAACAAATCCATCCGAAAACCAATAGGATATTATCTGAATCCGTCCAAATATAATAAGATGCAGATATGGATATATACCACTATCCGATCCGAATCCGGTCCGTTTACACCCCTAATTGGTTGTGGTGGTTGGATGATTCTTGATGATGGGCAAAGGTAGTGAGGGCTAGGGGAAAGTGATCAGACCGATGGAGCAAAAACGGTAATATTGATTTGGGTTCCAACAAGAGTTTGTTGTTTAATTTATTTAGACTCTTTTTGCATAATTTACATTTATGTTTATGATCGTTTGCTACTGTTGTAAATAATATATTATGTATCATCAGTTTGGCTTTGAGTTAGTTTTGATTTATCTTGAAAACTATATATCCATTTTAGATTTGGTTTTAGCTTTGGTTTTATTGGTTTTTTCTTTTCTTTTTTTTTCAAAACAAGTTAGTTTTTATATAATAGGGATGCAGGTATTACATAATCCACCATTAAGCAGAGTTTAGCCCATGACCTCATCTTCAAAGGTGTTGGTCTTATCAACCGAGCAACCATGTTATGGCGTTTGGGTTAGTTTTAATATCCTAAAATGTTGTTTAAGTGGTGATCGATGCAATGTAGAGATGGATTTTTGTCCGCTCCAGTTCTGACCCCTTTCAGTTTCCTCCAATTTTCCGCTCGATCTTGGACACGTGGCAAATTCGGATCTAACGGTAGAAAACATTTTATTTTCAAACTAGGGTTGAATGAACTTCCCTCTTCTTCCTCTCTTCCGTTTTTCTCTATTCAGAGGCTGCCACTGTTCTTCCTGTTTGAGAAAAAAAATCTTGTTCTTCTGTTTGAGAAAAATACACTTCCTTCTCATGAATCCTTCAAGCATCAGCGTGCAAAATCTCCGATCAAAACCTCCACTTTAGTTGGAGTCGACCAAACTTCTTCCCTCTTCTTCCATTCTACCCTCTACTTCCGTTCTTCCCTCTTTAACGTGCCATGTAGCCATGTCTAATGGTCATCTATAGGATTGAAAACCCAGGTTCTTTAATCTACTTGTTTGGAAGATTGATAAACAGAAATATAGACAGAGATGATTCTTTGAGATCGGCGACAACAAGGTGGCGGGAGACGAAAGGGATTAACTACGAATGTGATTATCTATTTCAGTTTCCCATCACTCGATTTCTCTCAATTAAGAAAACATGATTATATGTATGCGGTTCTTTTTTATCTGTTTCTTCTTTTATCAGATCTGTCTTCCTTTCTTCTTTGATCAGACTATCTTCCTTTGTTGTTTCTTGCTGCCTTTTGAGTTAAAGCAGCTGCTAATTCACGTAGCTATCACTCAATTATCATAAGATATCCATTATCATATATTGTTACGATTTGCCCAATAAATCTCTCAATGCTTCGTTTTTTTTTCTTCTGAAATTTCATTATTTAAAAACAGAGAGAAAGATAGTCTCAATAAGATGGTTGTTTGTCATCTTAAGAACAAACCATTTACATAAATACTTATACCCACCACGTATTTGTTTATATTCCCACATAAGTATGCCAAACGAAAATGTGGTTGAACTTGTTAGAGAAGATTATCTGTTTTGGGTAAGAGTCATTTCCTTTTGTAGTTTTGCTTTGGCTTGAAATTGATGTATATAGACTAGTGCATTCTGGGATTGTTTACTAGTTGATATAACTTTGGGCAAATTTCTTAGTAATCTTTTAATGGGACCAGATGTTGTGGTAAAAGAAGAAATTATTCTCCCGTTGGTATTATGAGAAAGAATAGTAACCAATTCTGTTTGCATACCATGGATTTTCAGTTGTCAGATGACTGCAAAGTTTTTCCTCATGGGTGTATAATTTTGGTAGTGCCAGTTCATCAGAATGGAGTATTGAATTTCAGTTGGAAATTATATCCTATTATCTAGACTCCTTTTACTATGGAAATAGGAACACTGGATTTCTTGTAGTAGTTGTATGATTGGAAGTTTTTGTTTGAACTATGCATTACTTTTGCTGGTGAATGCTAACAAAGGATAGAAGACTTGACAAAAGCTATTGTTTGAAATATTGATATTTCTATTTTTGCATCTAATGAAGAAAATTTGTCAATGTCTCCAGGAATGAGGCTTGGAAATCTATACTGTGATCCCTTAATGTCATCATCTGGCCATAAGATCATTGCCAGACAATGGTGGACCCCAACGCCACTGCAATTTTAAATTCTTGAATGCATATTTGATTAGGTTGATAGCATGTACATAGAGATATGCATTGAGAAAACCAAATTAAATCATAAGAGAAGGAAGCATTCCAATGAAGATCCATCATTAGTCAAGGATGAGGATAGTTTATTAATAATTTAGACTGCATTACCTTAAAGGAATAAGATGACTGCAAGGTAAAGTAATGAGTATCCAATTCCCTGTATGTGCTGAACCATTCAAATTTCTAATTCCAAAACTTTATTTTGCATGCAAGAAAAAGAAGCACATGACTGAGTTTTGAAACCCTATGGCATGAGTTATTTCAATTCACTTGTTCAATGCTATTATGCTACTCAAACAATGCTTTAAATGTAGGATGATTTATCATTCCAAATTCTTATTACCAATATAACATAGAAAAAGACCCAAAATGTTACTTGTTTTATCCAATAGTATTTTACGTTAGATGGTTTGACTGCAAGAAAGTTGTTCTCAGTTTTATAGGAATTCGTCTTGAGTGTGGATCTCACTGGAAGCAGTCTTGTGTTTCACAATCTTTTGTTCCTAGTACCCTTTTACTGCATTATATCCTTCCTTGTCCCTCATTAGCCAAATGTTTTGCTCCGCTAATGAAGTGATATATTGGCAGCTTCAACTAGAAAGTTAAGAGCTGGAGTTTTAGTCATAGCTGCAGTGATATCTTCTACATTTGATTGGGTTTTGTACAACCTCCTCAGAGAAAATCTTGTATATTCATTCATGCAAAATCTCAGCGTTGCATATCGTTTAAGAGGTATCCCTTAATGGATTACAATATGTGCTTGATTAAGAACTAATTCTAATTTCTTTTAAGTTATGTTTTGATAGTGAAAGATTATTATCTCTATGGTCAAATTCAATCATAATGGTGGCTGGGTTATGTTTCAGTTTCAGTTCCAGAAGGATATTCTTTTCAGAAAATAAACAGCAATCATGGCTTATTAACTTCTATGTGGATGAGGTTTAGGATGCACCACAAAATTTTCAAGAAACATTAAAAACACAAACAAAACTCACTCATTGAAACAAAGTGAAATGTCATATATTATTGGTGACATAAAAAACTAGAAATTCTTGGGTTGCATAATTTAGGAAAGCTTCAGGTTTAGATGGAAGTGGTGGATCATTTGAATGATTCCCTGCGCATGTGTACTCCCTGTAATCCGCTTGAGGATTTAGTGAAAGAAACAACACTAAATGATCATGGATTTGATTCAAGCACAACTTCTGATGGTGGTTGTTATCACTAACTCATGACCATTTTTATCACCCCATGGTACTTCTCTTTTCTCTTTTACTTTATTTCTTTATCATGGCCCTGTTTCTCCAAGGCCAACCCTCTTCACATCCTTTTCTCTAGGACTTAACCAAAATTGAGAGAGCTGATGCTATGTAGCAATTGGTTTTCTTAATGAGTTTGAACTTTCTTGCAACAATTTGCTGATATGGCATGGCCATCGGCAGTCACAGATCCCATCAACACCATCAGGATCTCAATTGGCATTGGCTCATTCTATCATGCATTTTATTGGTAAGCCATCAGCCGACTGAGCAAGATAAAAAACAATTAGCTATTAGGGCTTCATGTTGCATCCATTGTTTGGTGGTTTTAATTAACAGAATAAGTAGAGTTTTTTATGTGTTCTTATTCATGTGTGTTTACAGGTCTGATGTTTCTTGGCTCTGTTCAAAAGCTTTTAACTGGTTCATGCTTGTGTTTGTTATCACTTGTTACTGTACGTGGGACTGAAGAAATATAATATTGTTTAATCAATCAAAGGTAGCTCTTGCTACTATACTTTCTTGGAAGGTTCCTCACCAATCTCTTCCTTGATTCCAAACAACAATCTCTACCTAGTAAAAACTGGTTCAATCTGTAGTTCTGAATAAGGTTCTTACTAATGGAACTGGTTTTTTTCTTTTCTTTTCAATTTGGTTCTTCTACTTGTATGTGATGCAGTATGTTGGGTCATGATCTGGGATATAAGTATATAACTAAGAAGAAACCAAATGAGAGAGAGAGAGAGAGGGGTAAAACTAGAAGCCAAAGCATAAAAAAAGAAAAATATGTTAGTGAACTGGTAACCCTATCTTATATATCCTCAGTTGGGGCCCTTCCAAACAGATAAAGATAAAAGCATAAAAACAGAAAAACACCATTAATCACATACTTGAGTAGGTTCAGCTAAACTGAATCCTTGGTTCCAAAGGTTGGGTAGTTCTTAGATAAATGAGTCTCTAGCTCAACGGGAAGAGCACATGGGGTCACACCCATGAGATGGTGGTTCAACTCCACCAAGACTTAGAAAGAACTTTCCTTTCATTTTTCTTTTCAGACTAGCAAAAATGTGAGTCTCAAAAATATTTTTACACTTCATTTGTCAAACCAAAGATCATATTGAAAAATAAATATCCAATCAAATGGTATGATGGCTATCTAAAATATTATACTAAATATTCACATAAAATAGAACCAAGTCAAGATCTGAGAGACCTACAAAGATATTGAATCTTAGTGGAATCGAACCACCATCTCATGGGTGGGTTCATGTGCTTTTCCATTTGAGCTAAAGATTCACCTACCTACATAAAGAGTGTTAGCTAAAGTATATAATAAATACAATGCTTGATACACAGAAAACCCAAAAACCAAAAGAGCATTCCAACAATATCCATTCAATCTAATAATGACAGCGACAAAATAATGATACTTAAAAGTGAAAAACAATATAATCTTTATATGAACATCTAAACAATGTAGAGAATTGTTCTTGCAAAACCACGTAACTTCATCAACCAAAACAATGACACCTATAACGAATCAACCACTTACAAAACAAGTTTAAGAAAATTACCTACAAAACCAAATTACTCATCTCTATAGACCTTATATATGTAGGAAAAGCAAGGCAACTTAAGATAAGCATTATTTTTAGCAAACAAGATCTTATGCCACCTCTCATACCATGATCTTAACTCGAATAAACATTTGTATTTCGAGTAGAAGTTTCCGTTGAAGCAACAAAAGACTTGGAAGCAGAGCCATTAACATTCACCTACACATGAATCTCAGTAATTTAAATAATGAAAATTGACATTAAATGACTTCTTATATATATCTCCGTGAATGTGTATAATACCTGAGAAATAGAAGCTTGGGAGGACCATGGAACATGAATAGACTGCTCAACTGACCCCTAAAAATACAACAACATTTAGGACGTCAAACATAAAATTGAAGTAGATGAACTAAAGTTACAATACACATAGAGGATGAAAAAGTACCTGAGATGCAACAAATTGGCTTGAATCCCCTCCATTGAATAATGTAGAAGTGGGTAGATAGGTACTAGATGCTTTTGATAACATTTTCTTTGTTTTACCATGTATTTCAAGACAACTTTTGATTCGTCGACTTGTCTTGGAACCTTATCTTTTTTTTTATTCTCTTTCCTTTTAAGCCATTTTGCAACATTTAAATTTGACATCTCAACTTGCTCATCACGATTTAGAATTGGTAAGTGTAGATTGTTTAATTGTGTACACAAATCATTAGCAACACTATTCACCAATTTATATCCCTCCTCAGAAGTGGATGCATGTGATGCAATCTTTACAAGTTTATAACAAAGGCATTTATAACGTTGTGTACAATCTAAATGAATATCATTTTCAAGTTGTGTTCCATTGCTATCTTTCACAACCACATATCTTGCTCCACAAGTCCATCTTGTCTAAATGTACGCATCAGACATAAACTAGATATCTAAAGTGTCCAAAATCTTCAAAGCATGAGAACATAATATATCAAATGTCTCAAATTTTTTATAGCTACATTGAACCATAGCCTTAGATGGATCACATTCTACTTTGAAGTCCACCTCATTTGAATTAAGAATGCAAACAATATATTCATGCGGGATTGTACTTTCATCTTTATGTTTCACGTAGCAACATCCAACCCATATATACTCATCATAAATTAAATTAGGGCCTGTTTGGTTACATAAGTCTGGAGATTTCAAATATCTAGAGATTTCAAATCCATGGAGTTATAATTTATAAAATTAAATGTTTGGTTGTGGAATGAAATTTTTGGATTCATCCTAAAAAACTATTTGATCGACGTGATTTTTGTGAATGTGCAAATATATAGCTTTTTTGAAATCTATGGATTTCACCCCTTACCCATAAATCTACAGATTCACGTTTTTAGTGTAAAAATTTGAATCTCTAGATTTCATGAATCTAGAGATTTTTACAACCAAACGGGTATAATTCTCAGATTCATGAATCCAGAGATTTCAAATCTCTGGATTCAAGTAACCAAACAGGCCCTTAAACATTTTGGGAGTATAGACTTCTGCTGCGTGTCTCATAATGGGTATGTATAAGAATGAGTTTTTTGGTAGCTTGTTTCTTGACTCAAACTCAGCTTTCAATTCATTCACACGCTTATCATTGACCACTCTTTCAAAATGCATAAAAAATTGTACAATGTCTAAAGTAAACTTTGTATATTCTCTTATGTCTGCATTTATACTTTCACTTAGTTGTGTACTCCGCATGCCTCCTGTGAATGTATTCTTCATATAGCAATTAGCCCATTTATGCTTAAATCCATAAATGCAATCTAACCATGAATCATCTTCAACCTGATAATTAGACCTTATTTGTTCCCATGCAATTTCAAATGTATTTCCTCATCATATTCATACATACATTTTTTCAATTCTGTAAGGAAGCTTGATCCATCCTTCATTAAGTGACCCAAATGTTTAATCCCATTTTGCATTAAGTGCCAAGTACACAAACCATGCCATGTCCCGAAAAAACTTTTCTCGAAAAAGCTCTTGCCATTGCGGCATCTTGATCTGTAAAAAATGTTTTAGGCTTCTTCTTTTCATGAGTTTCCAAGAAGATCTTAAATAACCATTTAAATGATTCAATTGTCTCATCATATAAAAGTGCAGCCCTAAATATTACGACTCCTCTATGATGATTAAATCCAGAAAAAATACCAAATGGCCTATTCTCCTTGTTTGTACAAAACGTAGTGTCAAAGGTAACCACATCACAAAATAATGAGTAATCTAATCTCATTCTCGCATCTGCCCAAAAAGTATTAGCTATCAACTCCTCTTCATCCAATTGTAACCTATATGTAAAAGAGGGATTCAGCCTAACTTGTTTCTCAAAATAACTTAACAAGCTCCATGCTTCACCATAATGTAAATCACGCCGACGTTTGCTACGGAGATAATTGTAATGATCTGTAGGTGTATAACCAAGGCATTGTCTCCCACTTGCCTGCCTACCATGGTACTCAAATGCGGCCTTAGTTTTAATTCCAAAATTTTGAGCTAACTCTATTTGGAATCCTTGTATATCTGAGATGAGTCGTTGTGACCGCATCATATGAGATGTAGATGGTATATGGAGCTCGTGATTATGGTATTCAACAAAATCATGGCATTGATATTTCTCATTTTCCAATATCTTTATTCCCATACGAGCAAGACAGCCGCTCTCGTCTCCGCTCGAGGGTTGATGGGAATATTGTCTCCCTTTTTTGGCTTTCGATTGCCTTGTTTGCTACAAACAAATCGACTTGAAGTTATCATTAACTTATTTGTCTTGCTTGTATTTGAATATTCCCATCTGATGCTGAAACCTAATCTTCCTTCATAACTATTATAAAAAGTGTGTGCCTCATTGTCAGAAGCAAACTCCATGCCAATCCTAGGCTTAGTCTTGTCATTACAACCTATCTCAACATCTGGTGTAACATTTGAGTTATCCATGATTCACCTAAAAAATATCGAAGTATAAAAAAAATTAAACTATTGCTCATCAAAATGGATATCACAAAACACAAATATGACAAAGTTAAGTTCGTTAAGTTGCTTTGCTTTACCCAAAAAAAGAAGAAGTTTGCTTTGACTTATTGAGTTTCAAAAATGGCAATAACTCAAGAAATACACCACAAATAAGATTTATAAGCAATCAAAAAGAGGAAATTGTTAAAAAATCATGACATTTGGATCTTCATCCCCTGAATAGCTATGATCAATTTTTTCACAATGACAAACTGAATGAGATTTTTATGAGTTTTCTAAGGTCTCAAGCACACACCAGACTTAATAAAGCTATCTTTTACAACACCATAACCACCCTCTCCTCTTTAAAATTGATCATAGAACTCCTTAGTGTCAACACATATTTAGTCATAAATAAACCATGCCAGTGGGATCCCATTCAACTTCCAATCTTTAATAGAACAAAGATGGAACCCTAATCTTCTTCTTTCTTTTATTTTCTCCTCACCCTTTGTGTCTTCTTTCTTTTACTCAATCCTTTTGTAATCGCAATTTTTTTTTTGCGATTACACCCAACTGTTCCATTCTTGATCCCTAATTGGAAATTTCTGGGTTTACTCTACACAAGCAATTTTTTTTTTTGGCGATTACACCCAACTGTTCCACTCTTGATCCCTCACAGAGCCGAAACTGATGTGGAAATTTCTGGGTTTACTCTACCCAAGCATGCTCAAGTACTAATAAATGTGTGGGCAATTAGCAGAGATCCCAACAGTTGGACGAACCCAACTTCATTTGTTCTTGAGAGATTCTTGGGCTTGTCGGAGATTGACGTTAAAGGCCGGGATTTTGAGCTTATAACTTTCGGTGAAGGGAGAGGTCGAGATTTCAAAAAACCATTCCAGCAGAGAGATTTCTCCTACGAAAATGATTTATCTTTCTCTGTTTTTTTTTTGGAAATAAATGAAAGAGAGAGTTTACCTGTAGAGAGGTCGACAGTTGCAGAAATTCTTCATGTAACTAAAGTGGAGGCTTTGGTCGACGATTTTGCACGCTGATGCTTGAAGAATTAGTGAGAAGGAAGTGTATTTTTCTCAAATGGAAGAACATGATTTTTTTTTCTCAAACGGGAAGAATAGCGGCTGTAAAATCCAGCTTTTACCTAACCTTGACCCGACCCGGTCATTGTTATGTTTGTAGGTCCAAAGACCCGAAGTGGTGGTAGGAGGGACTTATGGGCCCTACTGGTTGATGACGTAATGTCGGGATTCCAGTTTATGGACATTGATGATGCTGCTCCTTCCTTGAGCACATTACCAGTGCTAAGTTAGAATCTGCGCACTGATGAAGAGCGAGACAGTTGAAATAGCAAACGGACTCCTGTGCATAATCCGAAGGTACTCCCTGAAACTAGACCTCTTGAGTGAACTGTAGGAGAAAACCCCATGCAATTTGACCTTGTATAGCCCTCCAAGTCTGCACCTAAAGTTGCTGAACTATTCTGTAAAATTTCTGCAGAGATTGTTTTGGTCGATACTATTGGTCGATACCATCGACCAAAGGTATCGACCAACAAGTCTGCTGAGCCCGGATTTAAAGATTCTTGGAATATTCTTTTCTATTTATTTATTCCTCGAGACTGGAGCCCTATTCTCGTGTTTTTAACATCTGGGAACGTGAGAGAGCCTCCCAAGAACTCCTCCTTGGTAGTGGTGAAGCATCTTCTTCATCAATCATTGCCAACCACTCATTCCTACTTTCTTGTTCCACTTTAAAGGTATGACTCTCTCTCCTAATCACTTTCTCACTCATCTTTTCTCTATTTTACTATTGGGACCATGGCCAAGGTGCTGCAACCTTGCATACACCTTGCCATGAACCTTCTAAACCCCATACAATGATGTTTTCACCGATATGACTATGATTGATTCACCTCATGATCATTGACTACACATTTCCATGATTTATTGCTTACCAACTTGCTTTATTTACCAAAACTGAGATGAAGCTCATGATTAACCTAATCTATACCTTGCATATGTGCTCCATGTTACTTCTAAACGATTCCCTACCTAATCCCCCATGTTTTCCCCTAATTTGCATTGAGATATAGCCAATGCCATGATCTACAACTCTTAACCTTAATATGTCAATTTGGGGATTTCCAAATGGACCATTGGATTATGAAAGTTTCTTGATAATTAGTGTCCCCATGTTGTGCTTAGACTATCCTCCAAGTTTCATGTCAATCCGAGACCCGGAAGACCAAATCGGGGCAAGAATCCGAAAAGCCACTTGTCGTCCCGGAATTGATTTGGTCGATACTATTGGTCGATACTATCGACCAAATGTATCGACCAATAGAGTTGCTGTCAAGCAACTTTTGCCCGCTTCTGATTCGTTTGATCTCCGATTGTTCTGATTTCTTCTCTAACCTTTCATATATGCTTGTTTAGGACTTTAAGACTATTTGGGCCATCGCTTGTGATCTTGGACCATTCTCTTCTCCGATTCAAGGTAAGGATAGTTATCGATGTAATTACCTAGGATATGGAAATCTTGACTTGGTATTCCTAACCTAGTAAATATAGTTTCTATTTCATATTCTTATCGTGTTAGACTTGCTACATATGTCTTTTAACAGTAGCTTTGTGTTTACATTATATTACTCCAATGTTTTATCATGTTTATCAATTTCAATATATGATGACTTATGTCAATGTCATGAATTGAATGTTTATTATGACGTTGTATCTTGTGAGTTGATATGATGAACTTGGGCATGTGATTGCTTAAGTATAACTTGGGATTGAGGGGTACCCTATCGGTGCTTCTGTCCTTGGACATCGGAGGGAATAGTATGGGATGTTCTCCGAAGGTGTCCATTGACGCTTTCCCGGTTATTGAATGACATGCATAGGATTTGTCTAGATGTATGGCTAGGATGTCCCTATCATATCAAACCCGATTCGGAAGGGCATTGAGACCGAACAACCCGTGGTAGTAGTGTGGATTTGTGGGCGCTCAAGACCGGTATCCACTCCGTGAGAGGACATAAATTGCATTACGGTTACCCGAAAGGGGCCATTTATTGGTAGGGTTACAAATGGCTAGACTTGGGCTCACGGGCACTCAAGACCGGTGAAATGATCCGTGAGAGGGACGTGAGAGCTTCCCGTTTACCATTTGTGGATGACCAATAGGGTTGATGAGTCCGGTGAGTAATATCCGTGACTCTAGTGTGAAGGATACCGGAAAGGATCCCGAGAGGGGAGGAATGGAAGTATCTAGAACTGGCATGATATGATTAAGTAGATGACTTGCATTGGGCTAGGCTATACCCTGACATGCGCCAATACTTAGACCAAACGGTGATGTGAGAGCGGTGACCGAAACCCCAACCATGGATTTGTCCGAGAGGGATGCAGGACCCAATTTCCCCCTGTGATGAGTGACTGAGACTACCTAAAGAAGTATGGTACTATGACTTAAAGCATGTCTACCATAGATGACCAGCATACTTAGAATAAAGTCATATTGCATATATGCCTCATATCATCTCGCATCATTTTATGATTATCTTGTGGTTTATGTGTGGTGGGATAACTTCCTTGCCGAGTTCTTTTGAACTCATTCCTTTTCTCGTTGCAATATTTTGTTAGGCTATTCTACAGTGTGATTACTCCGATGGCACCCTCCCCGAGGCGGACCCGGATACCTCATACTACCATCCGGAGGTCTGGCTACGTTGAAGACTTCGGTGACCATACCGAAGAAGATTACCGGGCGTACTGTGGTTAGCCCCGGAGTTGTATGGGAGCAGTCATGTTGGGTCTCCATGGTCCTCAACTTTGAAGAAGATATATTTATTATGGAGGAGACTTATGAGTAGTTACCCCTTCTTTTGTGACAGTATACTTAGAAGAATTGTAATAACTTTAACTTACCTTTATAACTTGAGACTTGTACTTAACTAAATTTTGACCTCACTTCCGTTTGGTGAAGGAGTGGATTCCGCCCACTGCCTTCTTAATTTATCTGATTTGATATTTATTTCCGCACTCTGATTATGTCTGACACCTTATTTCTGAATTCCATGATCATTCATTGTTAGTTTATGATTATTATCTGTTCATGATTGTATTATCGTCGATGTGGATTATGTGGTCCCTGAACTATGGATCTTCGGGGCTGTGGATCACATCCCGGGTATGCCAGATAGGGTACCGGCTAGGTGGATGTGACAGTGGCAGCCTCTGAACAGAGAAAAACGGTAGAGAGGAAGAAGAGGGAAGTTCATTCAACCCTGGTTTGAAAATAAAATGTTTTCTTCTGTTAGATCCGAATTTGCCACGTGTCCAAGATCGGCCGGAAAACTGGAGGAAACTGAAGGGGGTCAGAACTGGAGCGGACAAAAATCCATGATTGGAGAGCATAAAAAAATAAGTTTTGTTCTAATTGTTTGTAATTTTACCTTTTTCCCCTACTTAAATATTATTTCTTTACATGTTCATTAATGGTACCCATAAACAAAAGTTAATAGTTTATGAAGTTTATGATGATAAATCATATACAACTCTTGTTCTATTTATAAATTTAAGTTTAAATCGATTTATGTTGATGAGAAAAGGGGTCATAAATCATACCAAATGGACGTATTCATGTTTATAGACCAAATAATTATAAATTAAATTGTACCAAAGAGAGCTTTGAGAATTGAAGAAGATGGGTGAAGGCTACATGTCTTCACCTACTCATTCCTCATTTTAATGAACTGTAAAATAAAGTGCATTAATAGTTGACAGACTGACAGTTACTTAGTACTATTGAAAGTAAGGGGTACTATGTTGGAACTTGGAAGTAAATACTTCAAAGATAGCAGCTTTTTACATGCATTAGTTCAGTAGAACTCTTCTTAGGGATGGAAATCCTTAATCAAAGTGAGAGACTTGATGAAGAAGAGAATCTTTCATTAGGTTGGAGATGGAGAGAATATTGATCCTTGGGGAAATAGATGGATTCATCCATCTTTTCAACCGCAGGTCCTTCAATTAATGCTCCCAACAGAGTATCTTCATCATTAATCATGCAACCTCATCATGGATTCAAGATAAAGTTCATTAGTGGTGGAGCCTAGAGATGGATCAATTTATCTTAAACATTCCTCTTCCCTTTGCTAGGAAGAAGGATAAAATCATATGGGACCAAACCACTTCAGGAGAATTCACAGTGGCAGCTGCATACAGACTCTTCAACAACAAAGATGGCTTAACTTGTCATCTCCCATGGCTGAAACTTTGGCACCTCGATCCCTCTAGCACCGAGAATCCTACACTTCTTATAGAAGTTACTTCATAATAAACTTCCTACCCCTAATCTTCTGAAAAACAAAGGATGCAGAATTGAAGATTGTTGCTCACTGTGTTCATCTTAAAAGGATGCATGATCTTAAACATATTTTTCTGAATTGTAACTATGCAAGATAGGTGTGGAATCGTTTCAGGATCTATTGGTGGAATCATTCTGCAGATATAGTTGAGCAAATTTCCAACTGGATAATATCAGCAAAAAAGCACACGATAGAAGGTCAATCTCTATCACTTCACTTAATTACACTTTGGATTATATGGTCTTCTTACAACAATGCAGCTCATGGAAAACCATATAAAACTCCAAAACAAACTTGGTGGCTTGCTCTCTCTCTGAATGCTGAATATCATCACACATCTACATATGGAGCTAGAAGAAAAGAGTGGAGGAAAAACATTTGTTGGTCTGCCCCTCCAAGGGACTGAATCAAGTTTAACATTGATGGCTCATCAATGAAGAAACCAAATGGCAATCAGGGGCAGACCCAGGATTCAAAAGTGGGGGGGGGGGCTGAAGAATAAAAGTCCAGATAACCTTCCCGTCGGGAAGCACTAATGCTTATTTTGTAGGGCCCATTATTGATAATAATTTTTTTTGACAAATATAGATAAATTAAAGCCAAAAAGAAAAACATGAATTCAGCCCTAGAAAGTCATACGCAAACCAAAATTTTCTTTGTTAGTAGATGCAAACCAATGGTAGTTTTACCTTACTAACTATAGACATTTTATTTACAGTATAAAATCAAATAACAAAAATTGTAAAAGAAATAAAGAAACAAATAGTATAAAATCAAATAAAAAAATAAAAAAATAGAAACGATAAATAAATTGAGAAAGAGAAAGAATACCTAATTGTGGAGAAGATTTTTTTCCAATTTTTCCTTAACCCATACTTATAGAAAGGGAAGAGAATAAATAGAAAGAGAATATGAGAGAGGAGAGAATAAATACGGATTGAGGAGTTAATTTCTAATTAGAAATGAAATTTTGAATACCTAATAAGATTTTTTTTCAAAAATTTTCCATAACCAAAAAGACAAGAGAATAAATAGGAAGAAAACATGAGAGAGAAGAAAAGAAAGAAGAAAGGGGAGAATAAATAGGGATTGAGGAACTAGTTTTTAATTTGGAATGACATTTATATCCATTATATTACCTATAAAAATGGTTCTCAATATTGGGGGGGCCAAATAGTGACATTTCACATGTAGAAAGATAAAAAGCTGAAGAAAAATAAAGGAATTAGCATAAAAACCAAAAAATTAAGGAATTTATAACAAATTTTAAAAAATCCGAGGGGGCCATGGCCCCCCTGGCCCCAATGCAGGTCCGCCCCTGATGGCAATTTTCAAGCTGGGATTGGAGGAGTCGCTCGCGATCACCTGGGACAATTCATTCTTTGCTTCGCCTTCCCAAGTGGCAATTTGAATGCCCTACAAGCTGAAGCAGAGGCAATGAAAAAAGCTTTACCAGTAGCAATCTCTAACAATCTCTTGAAGGAGATAACGAAGCAATCATCCATCTCATTAATCACAAGGAGATAGCGGAGCCATGGAGTATCATGCATATAATTGAAGAAATCCACATGATGAAGAAAGAATTTTATTTTATTTCCTTCACTCACACTTTGAGAGAAGGAAACAGTGTTGCTGACAAATTAGCGTCTTTTGCTGCTTCCAATCAATCTTCTTATTTGCTTCTACTACCCCCTTCTTATATACTGGTGTTTGTATTTTGATGCTTATGTGAGGAGGAAGAAGAAGAAATAGAGAAGAAGACTCTAGGTTTTAACGTGGTTTGGTTGCTTGATTCAACCTACATCCACAATGAAAAAGCTATTGTGATTTCGTATACTGATATTGAATGGTGTGTACATGACTTATAAAAAATTCAGAAAGAGTTTCCAACTAAGTTACAATGCTTGAGTTTCGAATCTTGTTTGAGAGAGTCTAACTGCTGAGATTTTAATTTCGAATCTTCATTGGATAAGAGTGAGAATCGTTTGATAGAGTCCAACTGCTGAGATTTGAACTTTTAATCTTTGAGAGTCCAATTGCTGAGGTATTTGAGTTGTCTTGTAACTCTAATTTTGGGTTTCAAATTTGAATTTATTTAAAAGGAGATCTCCACATTTGATTAAAACAACTTGAGGTAATTCACTTGACACTAAACCCTTCAAACTTGGCTTCTGCGATTTGTTGTGGCAGAGAGGAGACGTTAAGATTTGCCTAGTAAGATATTGGACCTTCAAAATAAAAGTGGTTTGGTGAAAATATCAGCTAGTTGATCCTTCATGGATAAGAAACGAATCTCAAGTTGTCGTTTTGCCACCTTATTGTGAATAAAGTGATAATCTATCTCCACATGTTTGGTGTGAGCATGAAACACTAGATTTGTTGTTAGGTATTTGGCCCCCACTTTATCACATCAGAGGACTGGGGCATTGGAGAGAAAAATGTGCAACTCCTTGAGGAGGGATTGGAGCCAGATTACTTCTACGACAGCATTGGCTAGAGCCTTTTATTCAGATTCAGTGTTGGACCGAGCTACAGTTGCTTGTTTGCAAGAGCTCCAAGAGACTTGATTTTGACCCAAGAAGATGGCATAACCACTAGTGGATTGTCTATCATCTAGATAGCTTGCCAAATCGGCATCTAAAAAGGCTGAGAGCATTAGATCAGAATATTTGTGGATCAATAACCCCTTGGTAATGGTTTCTTTGAGGTAGTGGAGAACCTTCTTGACAGTAGTGGGACGATGCATGAATTGGCAAACCTTATTAACAGTGAACTGAATGTTAGGATGCATAAGAGTAGCATACTAATTAAAGAGCACCCATGATGCTTCTATAGTGAGTTCGGTTCTTCAATGGTTCACCAAAATACTTGCTCATTTGACTTGATGTAGAGATAGGAGTCTGAACGGGCTTGCAGTCTATCATGTGCGCCCTTGCCAGAAGATCAATAACATATTGGGATTGACTAAGGTGAAGCCCATCAAGGTTCGAAAAAACTGACATCCCTTCAAAATAGTGAAGAGAACAAATGTACTTAATAGCAAATTTGGACCCAAGACTTTGAAGAAAGGAAGTCAATAAAGCATCATTGCTACCAGTAAGTATTATGTCATCAACATAAATAAGAATATAAATGGTCTTTGACGTTCTTTGATGGTTTTAGAACATAATGACAAGTTGTAGAACGAAAAATAATTAAGGCTTCAAAAACCTAATTTCCCAAAAGATCCAATTTTGCTTGGTCACCTGGGGCAACCAAGGCAGGCTGCCAACTTGACACTTTTGGTCAAAAAGTGTGTTTTGGTGCTCCGAAAGCCCAACTTCCTCTTGGGTCATTTTTCAAGTTATAGAAGGTGTTACCTTGTTTTTCAGGACCTTCCACATTTGTCATTATTGTACTCTTGATCCATTTACCAAGTCCGTCAACATTCAAGTTAGATCTTCTTCCGAAATCCAATGAAGTGTTTAACTTAGCATCATCTCCATCTACTTCCATTGGTTCAAAGTCAAATCCAATGGTTTCAATTTGGATGGCCCCCAGTTGCCTTCTTCCCGCACTTTGGGTTTTCGGACCTACAATATGGATTCCAAGTTAGGGTTATGAGGGATTTCACAATACATATAGGACTAATAATGATAATATGACCAATGAATGAATATGATGTTATGTTTCTAACTCTATCATGAGGTCTTTATGGTCGACATGCATTAGTTGTACACCAGTCTCATCTGGGTGGTCTCAATCACTCTCCCCCAAGAAGAGACTTCTATTGGGTTTTCCATGGTTGTTGGGTCATGTCACGTCAATCCATGGCTGGGGATATAAGTCACCACTCTCTCACATCACCGTTTGGCATGAGAACTTGCTTGTATCAATGACAAAACTAGGCCCAATGCATAGTCATACAGTCTCATACTGCATATGGTTCGTGTTGGTGCAACCTAGAGGGGGGTGATTAGGTTGCAACTAGTGGATTGTCCCAATTTTTCAGTTTGTGTGGAAATACAAGGTAAATTGAAAACTCAACCGAATTTAAACAATAGCAAACGACCACAACACAGGATTTATAGTGGTTCAACTATACAAGTCTACGTCCACTCCTCTCTTGGCCTCAAGAAAGTATTCCACTAATGATTCTCTTTCAATACAATGGGTAGAGGTCAAAACCTTACAATAATCTTTGTTACGGGGCAAGAGTACCCGTTACAATCTTTGTTTACCAAGTAGTGCAAGAACACCCTTCACAATCTTTGTTTACGGGCAAGAGCACCCAATCAATCTTTGTTAACGGGTAAGAGCACCCAAAGACCAATTCTAATCTACCTAGACTAGAATTGAAACAGTTTACAAGAGAATGGTATTACCTTACAAGAGGTGTGACACTTTAGCTCTTGTGTGAGTGTGATGCAATGTGAGTTGTATGCTCAAATGGAAATGTATGCACCAACAACGCCTTCAATCACCTCAAACTTGACTTTCACAGGCTTACTTAGTACCTTGGTATTATTCTTCAAGGTTGAGTGATGATGAGAGGCAAAGCACAATTGCTTCTTTGTAACTTGAGAGCTTGAGATCACTTTAGGGAGTAGTTGATCAAAGGTGGGGTTTTAACCCTCTCAAATGAGGTGAATTAGGCTTATATAGAGCACCTTTGAGTGCCTAAACCCAATCCCCAAGGGATAGAAAATGGACATAATTTTTGTCCTGTTTTCAGCCCAGATGGTCGTTCATCTGGAAAAGAGCCGTTATAAACTAGTCGTTATTGGCTAAGTAAAACCAGACGGTCGTCCATCTGGCATTTTATGACTTAGTTTTACTGTCAGCAAACTAGACGGTCATCTGTCTGGCACAGTTTTGCTTGTCTCAGTTTGGGACTTGGACTTGGCTTGGGTTTTTGGACTTTTTGGTCAAACCTAAGCCACATACACCTTTCTACTATGTCCTAGGTCAGTCTAGTGACATGAATTACATATTTTCAATATATTTACATATGCGTGTATGCGAGAGTGTCCTAAGTCCTAATTCTAACTAAGTCTTGATCATTGAAGTTCTTGAGTCTTCTTGTACTCCATTCTTCATGATCATCTTCATGTCCCTCTTGGCATGGTCTTCATGTCCATCTTGGTATGATCTTGGGTTGAGCACGAGCATATATGTCACATCCTCCTAGCCGTACCCTAACTGGCATACCCGGGAGTGTGATCCCCAGCCCCGAAGATCAAGTATCGAGGAAATCATCCTCCCAAATATGCAATAACATAATCATGAACAGAAATAAATCAAGGTTTAATATTATAAACAAGGTTCAAAACAAGAAATGAACAATCAGAATAATCAAAGTGCGGAAAGATACCAGATATCCAATGATATCAAAAAGGAGTGAAGTGAGGCGGAAACTCACTTTACCAAAATAGCGGAACGTAGTATAAAAATCAAAAGGGATTACAACTGAAACAAATGTACTAAGAAATAAACTAAGATCAAGCGTCTTCAAGTTTATAGATAACGTCTTCATAAGTATGGACTTCATCAATCCAATGAATCCGTTCTAACTCTATGCCGTTCTCAAAAGTAGTACGCAGCTTGATCCGCCGGGGGATCATCAAAGTAATCTTGATCGTTGCAGCACACTTTGCGAGTAATACGCTACATCAGCTTGTGCTTTGCGTCTTTCGCTCGTCATAGTATTCCAGCGTTGCACGGGATAATCTAACAAAAAGAAATATACAACGGGAATGAGTTTCAAAGAAACTCGGTAAGGGTAGTTAATCCATAACATCATAGATAACATGTGGCAAAACATAACATGATGCAATGCAGTATGAAACAAGTAATGTATGTATGCATCTAACTCTATGTATGCTGGTCTCTATGGCAGACATGCTTTAAGTCATAGCACCATACTTCTTTGGGAAGGTCCGCTCACATCCTCAACCATTTAAGATATCTTGGATTCTCTCACGGATCATTTCACCGATCTTGAGCAGCTAGTTGGTAATGGGTCCTTCATCCCTCAGGACAAACCATGGCAGGGGGTTAAGTCAACACACTCTCTCACAACCATTTGGCATAAGTACTGGCGCATGTCAGGGAAAAGCCTAGCCCAATGGAAGTCATCTACTCAGTTATATCAACTCAGGTCCAGATACTTCCATTCCTCGCCCCGGGCGATCCTTTCTGGTATCCTTTCCACTAGAGTCACGGATATTACTCACCGGACTCATCAACCCTATTGGTTATCCACATATGGTAAACGGGAAGCTCTCATGTCCCCTCACGGATCATTTCACCGGTCTTGAGCGCCCATGAGCCCAAGTCTAGCCATATGCAACCCTCCAATAAATGGCCCCCACAATGTGATTCCCGTCTTCTCACGGATCATTTCACCGGTCTTGAGCGCCCGTGAATCCCCATTGCTACCACGGGTCGTTCAGTCTCAATACCCTTCCGAATCGGGTTTGATATAACATGGGTGTATCCTAGCCAAACACTACTAGACAGCCCTAGGTATGACAATCATTGATTCGAGAAAGCGTCGATGGGCAACCCCGGAAACATCCCATACTATTTCCGATAATGTCCAAGGACGAAGCGTCAAAAGGACACTTCCCAATCCCAAACCAAACTTAAACAAACACATTCAAATCAGTCATGACATACACAGTCAACAACTCATTATATAAAAGAGAATGTAAAGTCATAATTCATAAAACAATATAGTAATAAGCAATCTCACATAAGTCTACGTAATAAAAGAAACATGATAAAGAGCTACTGTTCTCACAGTAGTACATCAGAATATAAAGTGCAACAACAGTAGGTAATCTCATAGTTTCATAAAGTAGAAACCAGAGAGCATGCGATCTATGTAGTTAAGGAATCAACTGTCCTTACCTTCTAACTTGAATGGAATCTTAAAGAATCAAGTATGATCTTGACTAAACCTGAGAAGATAGTCCTAAACAAGTGCACACAACATGTTAGGAAAGATGCATAAAGGAAACGATCATAAATCAATCGAAACAGACCAAGATTGAGGTTGTTGTACTCATTGGTCGATTGATTGGTCTGCTGGACCAGTCGACCAATGAGTCGACCAATGCAGACAATGGCCTGCAAGAATCCAGATTTTGAGAATCCAGAACCGAATTCGATGGTTCAAAAGGGTACAATTAAGAGGGGAATTATCATGGTAGTATTCTAGGTTATAGAGGATATCAAATCATAACTCAAAACAGTTCTCAAGTTACAACCTAGAAATCATGAGGTTAACCTGATTAGGGTTATCATAGGTTAGGAGGGAAAAAAATAGAAAGATTAAAGATAATGAACTAGGATATGAAAGAATTCAGATCTAGTAAAGGAAACATAATAATTGGGTTACCATGATTAAACTAGAGGTTCTTGATCTTACCCAAGAATTAGGGTTTTACCCTTTTTGGTTCCCTCGGAAAATAATTGTGAGATCTGGATGAAGGGAGATAAATTGTTAGCCAATAATAACAAGAAGGGTCATTCAATGATGAAGTTTAGGTTAACACAATATTACTCAAGAAGATTTTCCTTCACAAGGGAGGTTACCAAAAGTTCTCCAGACAATCACACAGATTAGGGTTTCAAAGAATTAGGGTTAGGGTTTTCAAGAATTCAATAGGTAGGGTTTAAGAACATGATGATGATCATGAGTCTTAAAGAATATGGTGAGATCAGAGAATTGATGATTACAAGAATGCTTCATCACCTTTCTGATCTCAATGAAAACATAATAAAATAAAGAAAATCAGAGATAGAAGAGAGAGTGGTTGAGATCATACCTTTGCCGTAGAAAGATGAAGAATTCTTCAAGTCTTTGAAAGAGAACACCAAAGAATGCAAGGGAATGGGTTAGATTAGGGTTCTAACTCGTTCCAGAGGCTTAGGAGGCAGAGGAGGCGGAGTATTCCCGAGATTAGACTTAAATAGAAGTGACAGGATTCAAATTTCAAAAACAGAATCAATTAGTCGATTGATTGGTCGATTTGTCCAATCGACCAATGAGTCGACCAATCAAGACAGCAACTTCAAAACAGGGAATTGAAGGCTCAGATCAAGTCCAAACATCAAGGGGTTTTGCACACCTCTAGAGTGACATACCTAGGAGTTAGAAATGCCTTTGAATCAATACAGAGACCACTCCAAAACCATCAACTAATCCAATCTTCATCCGGGTGCAGTTTCCACCATTGGGACACTAGCATCAACACTCATGGATTCCAATCCAGCCATCAAGTCTTCAACAGAAATGGCCCAAAGATGACTTCTTGCCTTACTTCGGTCACTTGGACAATAAATAGAGTTTCCGGATTAGGGTCAGGGCTGGGTTTCACAATATGGTTTTCACTTGGAGTTGGTCCACTTGTTCTCATTTTGAACTAAAACAACATAACTCAATATAGCCATTAGTAATTCATGTTTGTTATCATCAAAACCAATGGAGGCTGATGTGGCAAATGCTGACATGGCATTTTCCAACAGTCCGGATATCATTCCTCAACGGGTGGCATTTGTTGGTTTCCACTTCTCAACCCTATGGTCATCCACATATCATGAACATGAAGCTCTCATGTCCTCTCACGAGTTGGCTATCGGTTTTGAGTGCCCATGAGCCCAATTTTATTATATGCAACCTTACCATCTTATGATGGCAATGGGCCTGCTTGATTCTCATAGGACCTCGCCATGGACATCACGGGTTAACCAACTTTAATACCCCTACCCGAAGGGTAGTAGTACTCATGGGGTTACCTAGCCAAACTTCTAGACACCTAGCATTCATGTACTTAGGTCTATTGCCATGGACATCATGAGTTAACCAACTTTAATACCCCTACCTGAAGGGTAGTAGTACTCATGGGGTTACCTAGCCAAACTTCTAGACACCTAGCATTCATGTACTTAGATCTAAGTGCATATATATATATATATATATATATATATATATATATATATATATATATATATATATATATATATATATATATATATATATATATATATATATATATATATATATATATATATATATATATATATATATATAAGGTCACTAGGGTAATGGAGAACCCACATCCCTAGTTAGTATATAAGTGTAAGAGGACATAGTCCCAAAATCAAGTCCACACATTCACACCATTCTCACATATCACAATTTATGAAATTTGAAATAGAAACAAATACAAACTAACACTACTTTTCATTCATACAAAGTCACACAAAATTTATAAGAGATTACGAGACATATTGAAGATTTAAATAACTCATCATTCATACAATGTATGGTTAAGTATATTCCTCACCTTTCAAGCTTATATAAATCTCCAAATCCCAAAGTAATCCACAAAAAAGAGAGTGCAATTGACCTAAAATAACCCTAGAAACACAAGAAATTAAATGAGCAATAATCAGGAATTGTTTGTAATCAAAGGGGTGTAAAACACACACCCAAACAGAGGGCAAGGGGTTTGGGCCACACAGGGCCGATCAATCGGTCTTGGTCGACCACCCAATATAGGGCTCGGCGAGAAAAACTTAATTTAGTCCCCAATTTGAACTCAACTTGAAACGGAACTTTGGGGTCTTCAATTTGATGTATTAGGTTCATTTTGATGTATTAAGGTCCCCAAAAAACCCTTCAAACACCCAAATTGGTTCTCAAACGAAAAACCCCCAAATTTAGGCTCTCAGTGTCTGCCCTTGAGCGTCTCTGAGAGGTTCAAATCGGTTTCAAATGCAAAGGATTTCATGAACCAAGTCTCACAAATATTGGGAGCTTTAAAGGGACAATAGGAAGCATTCAGTAACCCAATAATGAAACTATCACAACAACGCAAAAGATTTCATCATAATTGCATTCAGAAGACAGGTTGTTAAGGCATTTTCTAGTATCATTACCTAATCGTGCGATTTCCTTTCTTTCTCACACTTCGGCACCACCTGAGGAGTGAAGAAGCTTTAAAATCACAAGTTCTCCTTCTCTCCACATTGTCAACCTCCTTTTTGCATAAACAATGTGTTTGTGAGGTTAGAGAATCATAAAATAGGGGTTTAAACCCGAAATTCTGAATTTACCCTAAAACTGGGTAGGGGCGGTTGGTCCAGCCGATCAACCACCTCTGACCAACCAGCCCTATATGTAACAACCCCCGTATTTCTAACCCGGGATCCGTATTGCAGGTTCGAGAACCCGAAGGTCTAGCCAAGTAAATCTGTGGAGTGTCCGAATAGAAGTCCATGATCTATACCCTGAATCCATGGATCTAGATTCTCTTGTTGAAGAGCCTGCCTTGCTTGGTAGTTGGATTTCCGGAAGGCAAGTGATGTCTGGAGACGTCCGGAATGAAGGTAAGACCTCCCCCATGTGTCCATTAGGGTTAGGTTGTACTTGGATATCAACCCCCTGAGCAAAGCACCCTTGTATAGCAATATACTTGGGGGCAGTTGTAAAATCCAGCCCTATCCTAACCTTGACCCTAACTCGGATCCACTATTGTTTTTAGGTCCGAAGACCCGAAGTGGTGGTAGGAGAGACTTATGGACCCTTTTGATTGATAATTATGAGTCGGAGACCGAGCCCATGGACATTGACGATGATACCCCTTACTTGAGTACATTGTCGATGTTTAGTGAAAATCTACGCATCGGAGAAGAATGATTTAGTTGAAGTACCTAATGGACTCCCGTGCACAATCCAAAGGTATTCCCCAAAACTAGACTCCTTGATTGAATTGTAGAAGAAAACCCCATTCAATTTGACCCTGTATAGCCCTCCAAGACCCTATCTGAAGTTGCTGAACTAAATCTGTTTTTCTGTTGAATTATATTTTGTTCGATCCTCTTTGGTTGATGCCATCAAACCAAGGACCATCGACCAAAGTTTCCCAGACAGACAAGTTAATGATTCTTGGAATATTCCCTATTCTATTTATACTAGCCTCGTGTTTTGAGCCCTATTGCAATCATTATCACTCTTGAGAACGTGGGGAGAGCTTCTCAAAGCATCTCCTAGGCATTTGTGAAGAAGATTCCACCAAAACTCATTGTTAATCATTGTTCATTGTCTCCATCAACAAATACAAGGTATGATTCATCACTTCCACTCTCTATTCTATTCTTTTCTATCATTTTCTATCCCTCTCTTGCTGTTGAGACCTTGGAGATGGTGCTGCAACCTTGCAACCATCACTCCAAGAGTCCACTCTTGCTTAACCTATGATCCTCTCACTTGTCTATTGATGCTATGCCCCCATTTCAAGCCTTGCACATACATTCTTTGATTTTCTTCTTAACATCATGCCTTCTTGTACAAAACTGAGGTATATAGTTTGCTATGTACATGTTTATCACTAGCATATGATTCTAATCAAATTCCTATAAGTTCCCTTAGCTAATGCATGCCTTTCCAATGTCAATGCAATCAATTTCAATCCATGCTATGATGCTTGTCTCTTGAACTTAGTAGCTCAATTTGGGGCTTTTTATTTAGATCATTAGATTATGTTAATTCCTTGATTTGTAGTGTCCTCATACTGTTCTTAAGCATCCCTCCAAGTTCCGGATCGATCCGAACCCTGGAAGACCAATTTCGGACCAAAATCCCCAAAACCCATTATGCAGCCCCAAAGACATTTTGGTCGATCCTCTTTGGTCGATGCCATCGACCAAGGACCATCGACCAAACTTGTTGCTAACAACAACCTCAGCCAGTTTTGACCCGTTCGACATCCGATCTTCCCTATTTCTTCTCTAACTTCTTATTTATGTTTGTTTAGGGTCTTAATACTACTTTTGGATCATTCCTTGGAAATTCTTGATTCATCATCAACTCAACCTAAGGTAAGGATGGTTATCTCCATAAACACTTAGGCCATGAACTTATGTTTGGTGCTTATACTTAGTGAACATAGTCTCTTAATTGCTTTGGATTATTATAGGACTACTATACATGTTTTAGAACAATAGTATTGTGAATTCATATACTCTTGCTATAATGATTTATTATTCTTGTTACTTATATTCATGATGGATCAATTCAATATTATGATTTAACTTGTATCATGATGATGTATCAAATGTATGAGATATGATGGACTTGAGTATGTGATTGCCTAAGTATAACTTGGGATTGGGAAGTGTCCTATTGAAGCTTCTGTCCTTGAGCATCGGAGGGAATAGTATGGGATGTTCTCCGAAGGTGCCTATCGACACTTTCCCGCGTTATTGGATGACATACATAGGATTGTCTAGTTGTGTGGCTAGGATTGTCCTTGTCGTGTCAGGCCCGAATCGGAAGGGCATTGAGACCGAACGACCCGTGGTAGTGTATGGTTTTATGGGCGCTCAAGACCGGTAACCAACCCGGGGGAGGACATAAACCATGCTACGGATACCCGAAAGGGGCCATTTATTGGTAGGGTTGCAAATAGCTAGACTTGGGCTCACGGGCGTTCAAGACCGGTAACCAATCCGTGATAGGACGTGAGAGCTTCCCGTTTACTATTTTTGGATGACCAATAGGGTTGATGAGTCCGTAATTAGGGATTACGGTGACTCTAGTGTGAAGGATACCGGAAAGGATTGCTCAGGGCGAGGAATGGACGTATCTGGATCCGAGTTGATACTGACCGAGTAGATGACCCGCATTTGGCTAGGCTTTACCATAAATTGCTCGAATACTTATACCAAATGGTGATGTGAGAGAGTGGTGACTGAATCTCCTACCATGGTTTGAGAGGAACTTACCCAATTACTACGGCAATCCCAAGATACGGAATTTGTTGAGGGAGAGTGACTGACAACCCAAAGAAGTATGGTGCTATGGCTTAAAGCATGTCTACCATAGAGACTAGCATTCATAGAGTTAGAATCATATTTGCATTATATGTCTCATATCACATTGCATTATGTTATGATTTGTATTTGTATGATTTTAAATTATGGAATAATTGCCTTGTTGAGTTCTTTGAACTCATTCCTTTTGTGCAAATGTTGTTAGATTTTCCCGCAGGTATTGAAGATTCTGATGGCACACTCTACGAGACGGACTTTGATTCCTCATACTACCCTCCGGGTGGTAGCTACGCTGAAGATCAAAGTTATGGTGCCGAAGAGGATTACTCTACGTACGTGGGTTAGCCCCACTACTGTGAGGGAGTGGCCGTGCTAGGCTTTCTTCGTCCACACCTATGAGGAGACGATCATTAGGATAGAAGAAACCCTTGTCTAGTGCCCCATTTCCTCGGATTATTGTTGAACACTTTGGATATGTAATTAACTTTCTTGGAGTTACTCTTTAAACATGGATTGTAACTTAACTTGATTTTACTACTTTTCTGCTGCTTTGAGAGAGTGACTTTTACTCATTCTCTCATTCTCATGATTACACTTATACACCTGGTATTATTTATTTCTGCACTCTGATTAGTTGATCTTATCTTATTCATAATATCTATTGTTTATTGCTTTTACCTTGATTATTATTGTTCATGATTGTGTTATCGCGTATGTGGGAGGCATGACCCTCGATGCTTGATCCTTGGATTGTGGATCACATTCCCGGGTATGCCAGATAGGGTACCGGCTGGGTGGATGTGACAGCAGTTGCTAGTGGCGGTTGATTAGACCAAGCAACCGCCCCAAGCGACTGCCTGGTCCTAGTTGCGGGGTTTTGCCCTATTTCCCCCTCAGACTTCTATAAATAGCAACTCTCACCTATTTTACGAATATTATATTCAGGATTGCTGTTTTTGGAGGTTAGACGGCTGTGGAGACGTGCTGGAAGGTGATCTGAAGTGTTGTTAGTGTTCCAGAAGGTTCTACTGTCCTTCATAGTTGATCTAGTTGAGGTAAGTGATTCCCTGTTTACTTATACTTCACTTTTAGCTATGATAAAAGTAGATTAGTGTTCCTCTTTGGTTGTTCATGATCCTTCTATTGCATTGTCTACCCTTTTGATGATCTTGGTGAGATCAGATCCGAAAATGAAACCCTGCTTTCATCTAATCAAGAGGGAGGATTCTGGATAACCAAATTGATGTCATTAGTTAGGTTTAGTATCACCCTTGGTTGTAGGAGTGTTATATTTGAAATTCAAACTATGATCATCCAAAATTTGAATTGAAAACGGATGATCAGAAGCTAGAGTTTAGGATTGAAACTCTCTGTTTTTGGGGTGGTCACTCAGACTAAGCGACCGGCTTGTTTCTAGTGACCAAATGACTTTTGGTTTTGATCCGATTTGATTCATTCGACTTATACCTTATTGCAACCCTATATATAGGTGTTCTCTGTTTCAAATAGAAGTCTTATAATTGTTCCTGGTTTGCAAGTTAGAGGAATTCTACTTATTTACAGGTAAGGACATACAATCCCATCTTTATGAAATGACTTGAACATGCTAGTCTAGTGTCTGTTATTACTGTTCTTTCATTTCATATACTGCTGTAACCTTGTTTAGCGTGCTGATCTTATTATATGCTTGTTGTTTGTATTTTTACATATACTTTGTCAATTATGAATGTGATATGATGATGGTTGATGGTATGTGGTTCTGATGGAAGGGGTATTCCATTGGGATATCTTAGCTTGGGATATCAGAGGGCTGTGGTATGGGACACATGCTCGCTGATGTCTCCAGCACTGTCATAACTACTGGATGACATACCTAGGTAGAGTCTAGAGTTGCATGGCTAGGTACCGCACATGCTACTACCCTTTCGGTAGGGGAATTGAAGCCGGATGACCCGTGATGGCAGTGATGTGACGATGGTCCACTGTTGGTCATATAAATGGTAGGGTTGCATATGTTAGGGTTGGGCTCATGGACGTCCAAGGAATGGACCGTGTGTCATGAGGAGTCATGAGAGCATTCCGCCCCAACAATATGTGGATGACCATAGGGTTATGGAATGGAGTTAATAGCGGTAGCCAGTCCGTGAGGGTTCTCATTCCTAGGTTGCGAAGGATACTGAACCGAGTTGGTTGGTGCCATAGGGGATGTATCTGGACTTCATGTAGTATGTTACCATTATGACTTGCATTGGATTAGAAACCCCGACATGCGCCCGTACTCATGCCAATGGTCGTGGTGAGAGAGTGTTGACTTAACCCCAGCCATGGTTTGAGAGCTAGGTGTGGACTTTCCATTTTACCCTGGATCCCTACAGAGGTAACCATTCCTTGCCGGATCAGAGTGACTAGACCTACCCAGAGGAGAGCTGGTGTTATATCTTAAAGCATGTCAACTGTTAGAGACTTGCATAGTTAGATCTTAGTGGTATTCATATTTTGCACTCATACATATCATATATGCATTTTCCCGATTGGTTTGACATTTGGATAGGGATTATTGTTGTTCTTACTGAGTTCTCCAGAACTCATTCCTTTATTTGTCTATGTTTTATTAGTTTGTACAGATGGAGGATGTATGCCGGAAGATGGATTGGTTTCCCATGAAG
Organism: Hakea prostrata; assembly: GCF_041222555.1. NCBI lineage: Eukaryota > Viridiplantae > Streptophyta > Magnoliopsida > Proteales > Proteaceae > Hakea > Hakea prostrata. Next base: position 22,224,824 of record NC_142607.1, on the reverse strand, counting down.
GAGCCTTCTAGTATGAAGAAGATGTGGCACCGGCAATGGGAAATGGAGATAGCCTGTGCGGGAGCTCCTGCGAGTGCATGGAATGCACTTATAGCACCCGTTGATGGATGGAGGAGACAAGTTGCTAGGCAGTTTGCTCACCATATGGAGAAGAATTGGAGAACCCCTTTTCTAGAAATACATGAGAAACATCATCTAGCTTTAGAGATAGAATCTGGAAAGAAAATCATATAACTCTTTTTATTGCTTCCCCTGAACTCGTATTCTTTTTGATTATTTATTCTTTCCTTGATTATTTTATTGGAGTATTAGGACTCCTGTAATCCTTATATTTAAGTATTGAACTTATTCTTGCTCATGATTGTCTTTACTTGCATCTATTATTATTGATAGACTAAATCCGTGGATCCTGTGATGGATCACTCCCACGGGTTGTCGGACGGGTAACCGAGACCGACGGGTGGGGTGTGACACTATATGTCCTTCATGAGAAAGCTAATTGTGACAAGCTTTGGAGGGTAAAAGGTTCTTTCAAGGGCTGATCAGTAGTATAGTTTACCTCGAATTTTGAGTCCTTTAGCATCGGTTTACAAACATGCCAAAAACTCCTTTTTATGCCTTCTAGACTAACATTCTCTCTTCTTTTGAAATTCATTAGAGTGATTGGAATTTCATCATGGTCATCCACCTCCATAGGTTCTATTTCTAAATACCTGCGCTTAACGAATGGTCCAGAGTTGTCGCTTACATGCACTCCAGGTTTGCGGTCCTGAAACCAATGGGTTCAAGGGTAAAAAATCTGGGGGATTTCACACTTATACCCATGGTGACTAGAACCATACCCCCTAAAGACATGACTACCAAATCTATAATAAAGTTTATGCTTATTGAAAGGCCTAAGTAGAGGATAGTAGGCACAACCTGTCACATCCTCCGAGCCAGTACCCTACCTGAAATACCTGGAGGTGTGATCCATAGCCCCAAAGATCAAGTCTTAGACAATCTCCAACCATTCCACACAATAGTACAATCATGAGCAAGAATAAATCAATGTATTAATGTATCAAAGAATAAACTCAAAAGTAAGGATCTCAGAAGGATCTCAACACAACTATCAGAGTGCAGAAGTAATGTCATCAATAAGAGTAATAAAGTGTGCGGAAGAAACAATCATGTCTAAGGTACATCCGAAAGAATAACGAAAGACCGAAATTGTTCTAAGTGTTACAAATAGTGTGTTTCCTTATAAAAAAGGTAATGTCTAAACTCAAAAATATCTATATTGAGTATGGGGTAGACTAGCTCATGAGTCGGGCAAATCTGGTACGCGCAATCTCCACACAAACATTTTTCACCATGATATTCGTGATCGCCAACACTTTGTACATCGTATGGATCACCCATTGGGGTCTCGTATTTTTGGGTCTCAACATCATAAATACCTGCAGTAAAGTTTAAAGAAAACATTGTCCCCGAAGGGTAAGCTCAAAATAACTTAGCAAGTAGTTCACATACAACTAAAAATTACAATCTAATTCAAGAGCATAGCATGATGCAATATGATATAAGACAATATGTAGGAATGCAACTAACTCTAACAGATGCTAGTCTCTAATTGCGGACACGCATTATGAATGGAACACTAGCCTCCTCTAGGAAGGTATCATCACTCTGATCGCTCATAGGTTGGTTACCGGTCTTGAGATCTCTGGTAAGGGGTCAAGGCATCCCTCTTAGATTATCACCATGGTTGGGGTTTAGGTCACCGCTCTCTCACCACCATTGGTAAGAGTATTGGCACGTGTTAGGGTTATACCTAGCCTAGTGCAAGTCATCTACTGAGTCACATTAACCTAGGGTTAGATACTTCCCCTCATGCCTTTCACAATTGGTTCAGTATCCTTTTCCACTAGAGTCATCGTATCTTATACCACCAACCAGCTTGGACTATGGACTCTTAACCCTATTGGTCATCCACATATAGTAGTCGGGAAGCTCTCATGTCCTCTCACGGGTTGTCTACCGGTCTTCAGTGCCCATGAGCTCAAGTCTATTAGGATGTAACCCTACCAATGAATGACCCCCACAATATGATTGTATGCTCTCATGGATTGGCTACCAGTCTTGAGAGCTCGGGAATCCACATTGCTACCACAAGTCACTTGGCATCAATACCCACACCGATAGGGTGTGATATGACAGGGTTTCTAACCAAACACTTCTAGACTTCCTAGTTATGACATCCAATGATCATGAAAAGCGCCAAGGGGCATCATTGGATTGTGTCCCATACCACCTCCACTGATGTCCCATGATAGAAATGCCTAAATGGAATTCCCCAATTCATAACCACAATCTAACATTCGCATTACAATATGATTCCAATCACATTATCATATCATAAATCAATTCAAATTCAAAATAGTCACACATAGGTCATATATGAATAACATCATTACTAAACTACATTATGAAATTAAAGAGTCATAGTAATCATGTCTAAACCATATAACAGCAATAAAGAACATGCATTCAAGTCCAATTACAATTAAGAATATAACTAGGGTAATATGTAAGCTTGTTATCTATTCGAAACCTTTGAAGAGTAGATCAAAATATGAGTTCAAACTTGTCAAGGATTCCTAATAATATGATGATTCAAAGTTAGAAACAAAACCTAATGGCTAAGAGTTGAAAAGAGGACAAAAACCAGCCGTTGGTCTATCAACACTAGGCTTAGTTGCTCGAGGCTGCTATGTATGGACAGAAAAGGCCTAGATCGATAGAAAACTCCTTGTTTGGGTTCCAAACAACTCCAAAATTAACTGAAAAAATTCTGAAATCATGGAAGGACATTATCTAGCATGGTTTAAAGATCAATTATGACAAAAGGAATGAAAACCTGACAGATCCTATATTAGGTTTCTTCTAAAATCAAACCGCATGATTCACAGATAGATTTGAGTGAATGGAGATTCACTCTAGAGTAAAAGGAATAGTAGATAAAGGTTTGGAATCATCATAGATCATGGTCTAACATAGTTTGCAGGTCAGACTAATCAAAGAGGATAAATCCAATAGATCTTATACTAGATCTTTACCGAAATCTTACCGTGAAGTTGACGGAAGAACTAGAGTGAATGGATATTCACTCTAGAACAAAGAGAATAGAAGAATAGGTACTTACAACAAGTACAGACCTTGAAGAAGGTCTATACAATAGGTAGAAACAATCGAAAGAGAAGATCTAGAATGAAGTGAATGAATGGTAACCTTTTTAGAAAGTGAAACGATGAACGAAAACCTTGACGGATGCTCCCACACCTTCCTTCACCTTGGAGAGGGTTCTTTAGAGAGTCTCTGACGGCTTTTGAACATAATGACATGTTTTAGAATGAAAATTTTTTTTAATAGGGCTTCAAAAACCTACTTTCCCCCAAATACCCTTTTTGCCCCAAAACTGCTTGGTCGCCTAGGGTGGTCACCTGGGGTGACTAAGGTAGGCTGGCAAGCTTGGTAGTTTTGATCAAAAAGGGGTTTTGGTGCTCCAAAGGCCCTAGCTTCTTCTTGGGTCATTTTCTAAGTTATAAAAGAGTCTTATCTAGTTTTCTAGGACCTTCTACTTGTGTCATTACTGTACTCTTGATCCATCTACCAAGTCTGTTAACATTCAAGTTAGTTCTTCTTCCATAATCTGACAAAGTTCCCAACTTAGCATCATCTCCATCTACTTCCATTGGTTCAAGGTCAACTCCAATGGTTTCAATTCGATAGCTCACAGTTTTCTCCTTCACGCACTCTAGTTTTCGGACCTACAATATGGATTTCCGGGTTAGGGTTTTGAGGGATTTCACAACCAAAAACACAAAGAGTCTAATAATTAGGGTTTTTGCCAAACAATTTAAATAATAGAGTTACATTTCCCAAAACCCTGGTAGGCATTCTATTTATAAGGAAAACCGTAGTCTCAAAAGCATGAGCCCAATATTTTCTAGGACTGTGGGAATGGGCTAATAATGTCAAACTTGTCTCAACAATATGTCTATGTCTACGTTCAGTAGTCCCATTTTGCTCATCGGTGTGAGGACGGGGCAACCTATGGTCAATCACTGAATTAGTAAGAAATTTGGAGACTGATTGAAATTCTCCATCCAAGTCACTATGAAATCGTTTGATGTTACGACCAAACAAATTTTCAACTAACTTCTTGAATTTTTGAAAAGAACTAAGAACTTCAGATTTAAGAGTCAAAGGATACAACCAAATAAACCTACTAAAGGCATCAACAAATATCACATAATATCGGTGGCCTTCAATGGAGATAGTAGGTGAAGGCCCCCAAACGTCCAAATAAATCAATTCTAATGGATGCTAAAAAAAGAAGTAGAATGTGCAAAGGGGAGTTTATGACTCCTCCCTTGCTGACAAGCACTACAAATTAAGAAAATCCTTCTCTTTGGTAAATGGTAATTCAAAACTATTAATTAAATATTAAACAACTCAAAAATTGGGGTGTCTCATTTAGGAATGCCATTGAGAGAGACCAGTCCTTTCACCAATGAGAGCCTTTGCATGATTGTGAAAATTCTTCTTGGGGGAGAGATGAAACTGGTAAAGCCAATTGTTAGTCTTGCCTTGCAAAAGACATTCCTCATTTTGCGATCCTTCACATAACATACGTCAGGATGAAATTCAAAAATGGCATTGTTATCTCTTGTAAATTGTGACATAGAGAACAATTTTTTCTTGATATCAGGAACATGTGGAACATCTTGAAGAATCAAAGAACTAGATGGGTTTAAAGAAATATTACCAGTATTCATGATGGGCAAGGATGTCCCATTGCCGATTTACACTTGATCTTTTCCATGACATGGTTAAGGTGAATTGATAGACCCAAAATCAGATGTCATATGATGGGTTGCACTCGAATTTGGATACTAGGCTGGATCCATAACTGGTGAGGAGTTGTAAGCTGAAAAATTTGTTGCAATGCATGTATTTGACCCACTTTGAAAAGCATGGTTAAAACGTTGCCTATAGTGCAAACCTTTGTGCCCTTTTTAGTTAAAAATCTGACATAAGTTCTGAAAATGCTTGAATCCACCAGTGTTCTTAAAATTATGAAATCCGTTCGCATTAGGAAAAGTCTGAGATCCATGAGTAGTGGAATGGTTATATCGATTGGGAAAGGGCCAACTTCTATTATTGCGCCTCGGCCACCAATAAGACCTTTATTGGTGGGAAAATGAGGTTGATTAGGTTTAGGAACAACAATAGTTTGAGAACTAACAATCATGTTGGCTGATGGTTGTAAATTAAGGGAGCCAAACTCATCCTTCAATTGGATCTCTTGGGTTAACAGCATACCACGCAAATCATTATAAGAAACTGGATTCTCACGTGTAGATATAAAGGTAGCAAACCTAACATATTCAGGACCAAGACCATTAAAAATATATAAGCATAGATCCTTATTGGTCACAGTCTTGCCAATATAATCTAATTGATCCGCAACAGTTTTAATCCTTAATAAGATATTCATGAATAGTGTTACCTCCCTTTCTAGTATTTTGAAGATGAAGACAAAGTTGCATCACCGGGCAGTGGAGGAAGTGGAGTAGAGCATCTCAAGTTGATCCCAAGCTTCTTTAGCATTGGTGCAACCAATTACTTGGGCATGCACATCTCAATTAATGATCCAATGAACCAATACATTAGGAGCTGATCCTGGTGTATCCAATGGTCATACTTTAGATTGGGAACTTGCGCTAGAGGGATGGAAGCTAAGGAAGATAAATCTACAACTGTCACATCTAGCAAAATCCAAACAGGGGGTACCTTATCTGGATTACTCGGGGGAGTGATCCACAGCCCAAAAGATCAAGTTTAGGAACGATCATATCTGCTTAGCACAATAACTTAATCAAAAGTAAGAACAAATCATAGTTTTCAAGTAATTTAATAATAAAAGTCAAGGAAAGAATATCAGAAGAATCACAAAGAACATCAGAGTGCGAAAAAGATACCAATAAAATAAATAATCAAAATGTGGAATGAGGCGGAAACCCACTCTACAATAGCAACGAAAGGTAGATCGAATAAAAGTAAATGTTACAACCGGTTCTCAAAAGAAGGGAAAGAAAAAGGTAAACAACTAAGTTACAGTTTCTTCTAACTTATACAATGTTTCCTCAATAACATAATTATATGAAACTAGACAAGGCCAAATTTGCTCCTGACAAATATCAGTCTCTTACTGATAGTCTTCACCGACACAATCACCATGATCAGTAGTGTATGAGTCATCAATTTGGTCTTCATAGTGTTGACCATCATAGTCAACAGTAGTAGTACCTACAGATAAGTCTAACAAAAGATGTTGCAAAAAGGAGTGAGTTCAAAAGAACTCAGTAAGAGAATTATTCCATAATAACACAGATATATGATAAAAAACATAGCAGATGCAATATGATATGAGACAGACAATGAATGTATGAAACTAACTCTATGTATGCTGTTCTCTATAGGCAGACATGCTTTAAGTCATAGCACCATACTTCTTTGGGTAGGTCTCAAATCACTCTTCCCTCAACCATCTCGGTATGTTGGGTTCTCCAGTGGGAATTGGGTCATGCATCCCTCGAGACAATCGTGGCTGGGGTTTGAGTCATCGCTCTCTCACATCACCATTGGTATAAGTATTGGCGAATGTCATGGTAAAGCCTAGCTTGATGCAAGTCATCTACTTAGTCATATCATGTCAGATCCAAATACGTCCATTCCTAGCCCCGGACTGTCACGTCCTCCCAGCCGGTACCCTATCTGGCATACCCGAGAGTGTGATCCACAGCCCGAAGATCAGGTATTGAGTGATCAACCTCCCACATAAACAATAACATAATCATGAACAATCATAATAAAAGTGCGGAAGATAAACCATAGATCCAATAAGGAAAGAATGAATCATAAATAAATCAGAAAGATAGTTATAATCAGAGTATCAAACAGATAAGTAAAGTGAGGCAAAAATCCCACTCTACAACCAGCGGAAAGGTAGCTCTAAAAAGAATAAACTAGACAAAAACTAATCCCAGTAGCAAGTACATTGGGTAACTAAATTGTTCTCCACTTTATAGACAACATCCTTATAAGTGTAAATATCATAAATGGCACAAGGACGCTTCCACTCAATGGTCGGACTAAGCATCGTACAGAGCATAACCACTCGCGGGATCTTCAGTGTAATTGTGGTAACCGCAATCACCTTCCTGGAGATATGTCTCCTCGCCTTACGCTTCTTCATAGGGACCATCATAGTATTCAGTACCTGCAGGATAGTCTAACAAACATTGTACAATAAAGGAATGAGTTTCAAAGAAACTCAGTAAGGCAGTTAAAATCCATAATAACATAAATGGCGGATTCCGAACAAACATAAATGCAATATGATATGAGACAAGCAATGAATGAATGAATCTAACTCTATGTATGCTGGTCTCTATTGGCAGACATGCTTTAAGTCATAGCACCGTACTTCTTTAGGAAAGTCCACTCACATCCTCAACCATTTAAGATATCTTGGATTCTCTCACGGATCATTTCACCGGTCTTGAGCAGCCGATTGGTAATGGGTCCTTCATCCCTCAGGACAAACCATGGCAGGGGGTTAAGTCAACACACTCTCTCACAACCATTTGGTATAAGTACTTGGCGCATGTCGGGGTAAAACCTAGCCAAATGCAAGTCTTCTACTTAGTTACATCAAGTCGGATCCGGATACGTCCATTCCTCGCCCCGGCGATCCTTTCCGGTATCCTTCACACTAGAGTCCTCATAGTCCCCGACTACGGACTCATCAACCCTATTGGTTATCCACATATGGTAAACGGAAGCTCTCACGTCCTCTCACGGGTTGGTTACCGGTCTTGAGCGCCCGTGAGCCCAAGTCTAACCATATGCAACCCTACCAATAAATGGCCCCCACAATGTGATTCCTGTCCTCTCACGGGTTGGTTACCGGTCTTGAGCGCCCATGAATCCCCATTGCTACCACGGGTCGTTCGGTCTCAATACCCCTCCGATTAGGGTCCGACATAACAGGACATCCTAGCCAAACACTACTAGACAATCCTAGATATGTCATCCAACAGTTTAGGAAGGTGTCCAGAGGGCATCTCCGGAAACATCCCATAATATTCCCGTAGTAGTCCAAGGACAGAAGTGTCAAAAGGACACCTCTCCTTTCCAAACCATACTTAAGCATACACATGCATCAATTCATATCATCACATATATGGTAACTTCATATATGGAAAGAAATCAATAAGTACAATCAACTTGTATATAATTGGTAAATAAATCATTCATGAATCAATTAATCATAAACAAGTAATGCTACTGTAATCAAAGTTATACAACAGTAGTATATCATTGTAAGAATCTAATTTAGGAAACATGTCAATGATATTCAAATATAGAAACTAGATTCATGCTATCTATGTAATTAAGGAAATAACCATCCTTACCTTTTATAACTTGCAAAGGGATCCTAAGAAATCAAGTAAGATCTGGCAAACTTGAGAAGAAGGTCCTAAACAAGTATATACAACATATTAGGAAAGATCCCTAATAGAAAAGATACCAAAACATCCAACACAGACCAATTCAGGAGTTGCTGTACTCATTGGTCGAGTGGATTGGTCGATCGGGTCCAATCGACCAATCGATCGACCAATGCGACGATAAGGCCTAAAAAAAACAGAGTTTTAAGATATGAAATCCGAATTTGGTGGTTCAAAAGGGTACTAATCAAGGGGTAAACTACATCAGTAGTATTCTAACATATAGGGGACCTCAAAACACCAATCAAATCAAGACATCAAGATCCAAATTAGGAAACAAAAAGTTACCATAATTAGATCAACCATGGATCTTGATGAATTCGAAATAGAAATCAAAGACAAGAACAATAGGAGGATGGATCACTGCTTCAGGTAAATGTATCATGAAAACATACTTAGATCTTCAAGGAAAAAGGCTTAGAAGCATAAATCTAAATAAGGAAATAAAACCTACCATATATGTAACTACCATGCTTCATGAAGAACACATAGTATGGTAGAAGAGGACAACTAGAGATTGATAGATCATGGATCATGGAAAGAAAACACAGTAATTAACTACTAACATGATCAATATAGAAGATCCAAAGAGATCGAATTCAAATCAGAAGTTTAACAGATTAGATCATGGTTTGATCATGATTCCTTCAAAAGCTTGAAATGATCATGGTTAAGATCATTGTTCTAGCCTCAAATCCTTAGGATGATCATGAGAACATGTTCAGAGATGTTTGCAACAGAGAATGCAGCATCTCTTCTACTGTCTCAACTCAAAAAGGAAAGAAAAACAAAGATGGAGGAGAAGAAGAGAGAGTAGACATACCTTTTGATGCAAAAGGAAGAGTTTCGACGAAGATCCGTCAAGAAAACACCAAGGATGCAAGGGAGATGACTTGCAGAGGTCTTTGGTTCGTTCCAAAGAGTTTGGAGGCAGCAAATACGAAGTGGACTCGAGATTGGACTTAAATAGAGCAAGAAAAACCTAATTGCCAAATATAGCACTCATTGGTCGAGTGGATTGGTCGACTGGCCCACTCGACCAATCAATCGACCAATGCTGACAACAAGTCCAAAACATGGAATTGAAGGCCCAGATCAAATCCAATCCTAAAGGGGTTTTGCACACAAGTCAAGTGACTTACCTAATAGGTAGAAATGCCTTCAAACCAAGATAGAGAGCACTCCAAGTCCATCAACTAATCCGATCTTCATCAAGATTCAGTTTCCATAAATAGAACTTCATCATCAACTTTCATGGATTCAAAGCCGACACCAAGTCCTCCACTGGGATGGCCCAAAGCTGACTTCTTACTTTACTCCGGGTCATCGGACCTACAAATAACAAGGTTTCCGGGTCAAGGTTAGGGCTGGGTTTTACACGGACGATCCTTTCCGGTATCCTTCACACTAGAGTCACGGATATTACTCACCGGACTCACCAACCTTATTGGTCATCCACAAATAGTAGATGGGAAGCTCTCACGTCCTCTCATGGATATAACTCACCGGTCTTGAGCCCCCGTGAGCTCAAGTCTAGCTATTTGCAACCCTACCAATAAATGGCCCCTTTCGGGTATCCGCAATGTGATTTATGTCCTCTCACGGATATAACTCACCAATCTTGAGCATCCATCAAATTACACTACTACCACGGGTTGCTCGGTCTCAATGCCCTTCCGATTCGGGTCTGATACAACAAGGACATCCTAGCCAACACATCTAGACAAGTCCTATGTATGTCATCCAATAATATGGGAAAGCGTCGATGGGCATCTTCAGAGAACATCCCATACTATTCCCTTGGATGTCCAAGGACAGAAATGTCAAAAGGACATTCTCCAATCCCAAATCATACCTATGCAATCACATTCCCAATTCCATCATATCATATACAAATGATATTTCATCATATAGAAGACATTCAATAAAACGTGATCAATTGCATATGTAATTAACAAGAATGAACATTCATGATAACAAAAGAATAGATAAACATAGCACTACTTTACTTGAAGTACTTAAAATAGTCATATATTGTAAGAAATACGATAAAGAAGGTGAGTATACTAAGTTTCCAATCATAAAAGTTATATTCACATAATCCATGTAATTATGGTAATAACCGTCCTTACCTTAATTCGAATCGAAGAGGGTCCAGATATTAAGGAGGATGCTCCCAAGGTTAGTATTGGCATGGTACAAAATGTCGGCGACATATCGCCGACACAGGGCGATATGTCGCCATGTCGCTGGGGGGCGATACGACACCCCCCAGCGACACCGACATCGCGAGAAGTCGGCGATTTATCGCCGACTTCTGGCGAATAAAGGGCGAAATTCGGGCAAATTTCGCCCGAATTTTGTTAGAATTTTTTTAATTTCTCTCTCTTCTCTCTCTTCTCCAGAGCTTCTCTCTCTCATTTTTCGCACTTTTCACTATATTTTCGAACGATCTTCGACATCTACGGGTAAATCTTGCTTCCTTGTTGCCGGATATCATGTTGTTTCACGGACGTCGATCAAGAGTCGGTTGGCCTTCCGATCGAGATCCGAGTTTTTTCGTCAAACAGTAACCATTCTTATCCAAGTAATTTTTCACAAAATGCATGCTATATGATGTTGGATGATTTTGAAATTAATATATGTTGAATACCATGTGACGATCTACGATTTCACGGAGTCGGAATTTTTTTCCGCAAAGTATTTAAATTTTTTTTATTTTTGTGGGTAAAAAATGATATTTTGATTATCTTGTATGATTACTTTTTAAGTGATACAAAGTGGTTGTATGATGATAGAAAAAACATATGTTGAACTCCGTGAGCCGATCTACGGACTCACGGGTCGAAATATTTTTTGACCCAAAAATAAGTTATTTTATTTTTCAAAAAATATCCTGATATTAATAAAAATATCAATAATTATGAAAAATGCAAAAAATAGGGGAAAATGGGGGGAAATGTTTTGAAAATTATGGAATAAATTATATAAGTATTTTTCAACTGTTGGTTGTGTTGCCCATGTGGCTTCATCGCCGGTTTTGATATGGGCAGCTATTTTTATAATTATATCATACATGCAATATTCATAATTTCATATATGATTGTTTATATGTGTATAAACAATTATAATGATGTTGTTATTTGTTAATGTTATTTGAATGCAACAGTCATCATGTCTGCTGGTGGGAGTCAGAGGGGAACTGGGTCTTCCCAGGGTGGACGAGGACAGGGACAGGGACAGGGTCAAGGACAGGGTCAGGGACAACCTGAGAGATCAGCAGAGGGGAGGGAGGACCGACCCAAAGATGGCAATATTGTACGGCTATTGATGGAGACAAAAATAAACCGAGTGTAATTTTTGTCACAAAAGAATATACTCGGAGTGGCATCAGTAGGTTCAAGGGTCACATCACTGGAGTTCAAAGGATGTGACTAAATGCACAGAGGCCCATCCAGATGTAATCAAGTTACTCAGGGATTTACAAAAACAAAAGGGGAAGAAGAAAGATGATCGGAGGAAAGTCAACAGAGCACTAGATGATGCAGTGCGGTGGCCGTCATCATATGTGGATGATTCAGATGATGATAGGGATGTTGATCCTGTTGATGTGGACAGAGATTAGGAGGAGAGGGATATGCGGCGGGCCATGGCAGAGAGCAGACGATTGCACCATCAGGAGCAGGATATGGCCAGAGCTAGAGCTACAGGAGCTGGTCCATCTAGGCCTACAGGGGCTAGACCTTCTGATTCTGGGGGGAGGGGTGGTGTATTTGGCATGTTTGGCAGATCACAGAGTCAGCAGGCCCCTCATACATCAGGTTCAGACCGTTCAGTGCCACTACCACGGCAACCATCTGATTATCCACGCCGTCCAGACCCGACCATGGAGCAAGATCCTGATACATTCAGGAGAAAAGGGGCCAAGCAGCCCAAGATATCTGGTGCATGGAAAGGTATGGCAAAGAAGGTAAAGAAGGCAATGTCAAAGTGGATTTATTACAATCACATCCCAAAGAAACACAAGATCGGGGTCCATACTATACGAATATGATTGATACTATTGCAGCGGCAGGCCCTGGATATAGTGGTCCCAACCCTACAGAGTTGATGACCACCCTCCTTCAAGAGGAGAAGCAAGAGCTGCAGGAGTATATTGATAGTATGAAACCCTTTTGGGATACTTATGGATGCACCATCATGTCTGATGGATGGACCGGCCCGACGAGAAAGTCCATCATCAACTTCATGGTATACTGTGATTGGAGAACTGTCTTCTTGAAATCAATGGATGCTACTGGTCATACGAAAGACCACAAATATATCATGGGTCTCCTGCAGGATGTGATCGACAGGTTGGTAGGAAAAATGTGGTGCAAATTGTCACTGACAATGGCTCCAACTATAAGAAGGCCGGTGAAGTGTTGATGGCTTCACCTGATTATAACCTTATGTGGACACCTTGTGCTGCACATTCAATTGACCTAATGCTGAAGGACATTGGAAAAATCAGCATTGTCCACAACACCGTTGAGAGTGCAAGACAGGTAACCAACTTCATCTACAATCATAACGTTGCTTTGGCAATGATGCGGAGATCATGTGGAGGTGAGTTGGTGCGACCTGGTCCGACAAGATTTGCGACAAATTTCGTCGCCTTGAGCAAAGATGCAAGATAAGAAGTCGGGCCTCAGATCCATGTTTGCATCGCAGAGTGGTTTGATTGGCCGGATCCAAGTAAGATAACTATCTACTATTTCATCTTATAAATTATTATATTTATATTATGAGTTTATGATTATCTTGTATGATATTTATTGTCTATTGACTTAATGAGTTTGTGATAATTCAGCACGACCAATGGGCGCGCCGCACAGTACACAATATCATCTGATGATTTCTGGAGATGTGTTACTGTAGTGTTGCAGACCATAGATCCTATAGTAAAGGTCTTGCGTATGGTGGACTCTTCCTTGAGGGGACCCACTATGCCCCACTTGTATGCATCCCTTGAGCGTATGAAGGATGCTATAAAGGCAGCAAACCCTAGAGGACATCGGGCTTTCTTAGATATTGTCGATGCACGATGGACAGCTCATCTGATGCATCCTCTTCATAGGGCCGGTAAGTAAATATTCTGGGTTGTTGATTTGTAGTTGTAGACTTGTAGTCTTGTAGTGTAAAACCCAGCCCTAACCTTGACCTGGAAACCTTGTTATTTGTAGGTCCGATGACCCGAAGTAAAGTAAGAAGTCAGCTTTGGGCCATCCCAGTGGTGGACTTGGTGTCTGGCTTTGAATCCATGAAAGTTGATGATGAAGTTCTATTTATGGAAACTGAATCTTGAGGAAGATCGGATTAGTTGATGGACTTGGAGTGCTCTCTATCTTGGTCTGAAGGCATTTCTACCTATTAGGTAAGTCACTTGGCATGTGTGCAAAACCCCTTTAGGATTGGATTTGATCTGGGCCTTCAATTCCCTGTTTTGGATTTGCTGTCAGCATTGGTCGACTGGACCAGTCGACCAATCCACTCGACCAATGAGTGCTGTCTTTGGCAATTAGGTTTTTCTTGCTCTATTTAAGTCCAATCTCGAGTCCACTTCGTATTTGCTGCCTCCAAACTCTTTGGAACGAACCAAAGACCTCTGCAAGTCATCTCCCTTGCATCCTTGGTGTTTTCTTGACGGATCTTCGTCGAAACTCTTCCTTTTGCATCAAAAGGTATGTTTACACTCTCTTCTTCTCCATTATCTCTTATTTTCTTTCCTTTTTGAGTTGAGACAGTAGAGGAGATGCTGCATTCTCTGTTGCAAACATCTCTGGACTTGTTCTCATGATCATCCTAAGGATTAGAGGCTAGAACAATGATCTTAACCATGATCATTGCAAGCTTTTGAAGGAATCATGATCAAACCATGATCAAATCTTGTTAAACTTCTGATTTGAATTCTGATCTCCTTGGATCTTCTATTCTGATCATGTGAGTAGTTAATTACTATGTTTTCTTTTCATGATCCATGATCTATCAATCTCTAGTTGTTCTCTTCTACCATACTATGTGTTCTTCATGAATCATGGTAGTTACATATATGGTAGGTTTTGTTTCCTTATTTAGATTTATGCTTTTAAGCCTATTTCCTTGAAGATCTAAGTATGTTTTCATGATACCTTTACCTGAAGCAATGATCCATCATCCTATTGTTCTTGTCTTTGATTTCTATTTCAAATTCTTCAAAATCCATGGTTGATCTAATTATGGTAACTTTTTGTTTCCTAATTTGGATCTTGATGGCTTGATTGGATTAGTGATTTGAGGTCCCCTATATGTTAGAACACTACTGATGTAGTTTACCCCTTGATTAGTACCCTTTTGAACCACCAAATTCGGATTTCATATCTTAAAACTCTGTTTTTTTTAGGTTATCGTCTCGCATTGGTCGATCGATTGGTCGACTGGACCACTCGACCAATCCACTCGACCAATGAGTTCAGCAACTCCAGAATTGGTCTGTGTTGGATGTTTTGGTATCTTTTCTGTTAGGGATCTTTCCTAGTATGTTGTATATACTTGTTTAGGACCTTCTTCTCAAGTTTTCCAAGATCTTACTTGACTTCTTAGGATTCCTTTGCGAGTTATAAAAGGTAAGGATGGTTATTTCCTTAATTACATAGATAGCATGAATCTAGTTTCTATATTTGAATATCATTGATATGTTTCCTAAATTAGATTTTTACAACGATATACTACTGCTGCATAACCTTGATTACAGTAGCATCGCTTAAATCGATTCATGTATGATTTACTTACCAATTATATACAAGTTGATTGTAATTATTGATTTCTTTCCATATATGAAGTTACCATATATGTGATGATATGAATTGATGCATGTGTATGCTTAAGTATGGTTTGGAAAGGAGAGGTGTCCTTTTGACACTTCTGTCCTTGGACTACTACGGGAATATTATGGGATGTTTCCAGAGATGCCCTCTGGACACCTTCCTAAACTGTTGGATGACATATCTAGGATTGTCTAGTAGTGTTTTGCTAGGATGTCCTGTTATGTCAGACCCTAATCGGAGGGGTATTGAGACCGAACGACCCGTGGTAGCAATGGGGATTCATGGGCGCTCAAGACCGGTAACCAACCCGTGAGAGGACAGGAATCACATTGTGGGGGCCATTTATTGGTAGGGTTGCATATGGTTAGACTTGGGCTCACGGGCGCTTAAGACCGGTAACCAACCCTTGAGAGGACGTGAGAGCTTCCCGTTTACCATATGTGGATGATCAATAGAGTTGATGAGTCCGTAGTCAGGGACTATGAGGACTCTAGTGTGAAGGATACCGGAAAGGATCGTCAGGGACGAGGAATGGACGTATCTGGATCTGACTTGATGTAACTAAGTAGAAGACTTGCATTTGGCTAGGTTTTACCCTGACATGCGCCGGTACTTATGCCAAATGGTTGTGAGAGAGTGTGTTGACTTAACCCCCTGCCATGGTTAGTCTTGAGGGATGAAGGACCCATTACCAATCGGCTGCTCAAGACCGGTGAAATGATCCGTGAGAGAATCCAAGATATCTTAAATGGTTGAGGATGTGAGCGGACCTTCCTAAAGAAGTACGGTGCTATGACTTAAAGCATGTCTGCCAATAGAGACCAGCATACATAGAGTTAGATTCATTCATTCATTGCTTGTCTCATATCATATTGCATTTATGTTTGTTCTGAAATCTTGCCATTTATGATATTATGGATTTAACTGCCTTACTGAGTTTCTTTGAAACTCATTCCTTTATTGTACAATGTTTGTTAGACTATCCTGCAGGTACTGAATACTATGACGGTCCCTATGAAGAAGCGCAAGGCGAGGAGGCATATCTCCAGGAAGGTGATTGCGGTTACAACAATTACACTGAAGATTCCGCGAGTGGTTATGCTCCATACGATGCTTAGTCCAACCATTGAGTGGAAGCGTCCTTGTGCCATTTATGAGATTTACACTTATAAGGATGTTGTCTATAAAGTGGAGAACAATTTAGTTACCCATTGTACTTGCTACTGGGATTAGATTTTGTCTAGTTATCTGCTAGTTTATTCTTTGTTCGAGCTACATTTCCGCTGGTTGTAGAGTGGGATTTTTGCCTCACTTTACTTATCTGGTTTGACACTCTGATTATATCTAGTATTCTGATTTCTTTATGATTCATTCTTTCCTTATTGGAACTATGGTTTATCTTCCGCACTTTTATTATGATTGTTCATGATTATGTTATTGTTTATGTGGGAGGTTGATTACTCGATACCTGATCTTCGGGCTGTGGATCACACTCTCGGGTATGCCATATAGGGTACCGGCTGGGAGGACGTGACATGTAGACTTGTGGGCTTGTAGCATTGTAGGTATTGGTACTTTGGTAGTTGGTACTAATTTTAAGCTTTTTTAATTATGCAACATATTTTCTAAACCCTAAGTATCAATATAGTCAACATTTAGGGTTGGACACAAACTTATTGGATGCCCTGATACAGGTGATAACGAAGTTGGAGCCAGATGAGATGGTCCAATCATTTTGCCACAATGAGGTGAGACATTGGGAATTTCAAACGATTAGTGAGTTGTATTAATTGTTTAAATAATTTAGATAACCAATCAATACTAATGATTGTATTATTGCAGATCAAATTGTTTAGAGATGCATTTGGGTCTTTTAGTGGAGCTCAGTGTCTGGCTCACGGGCGAGAGAAACCATGAATCCAGGTTAGATACTTATATAGTTAGATCTTTAGGGCTTAGATGCATAAATGTTTTGAGTCTTTTGACTTTTGAGTTTCTAACTTAATGTTTTTGTGATAATGCAGCTGAATGGTGGTATCTCTATGGCAATAGTTCATCAAACTTGCGAAGATTGGCAGTCAGGATCCTATCTCAGACTTGCTCGCGCCTCTCGGATGTGAGAGGAATTGGAGTACATTCAGCATGATCCACTCCCGGAGGAGGAACCGGTTGGGAAGCCAGCGTCTAAATGACCTCGTATTTATTCACTATAATATGAGGTTGAAGCTGCAATATGCCAGGGAGCAGGCTCAGAATGAAAGGCAATACATCAATCTCGATGATATATTTGATGTTGCCGAAGATGACCAAGATCCCTCACTCAGTGGATGTTGGACAGGGGTGAGCCGGTATTGGACCAACCTGGAGGGAGGCCTGACCCAGAACTAGCTCAAGCTGCAGGGGTTAATGTGGGTGAGTATATGGCCACTGAAGAGGGTCGGGCACATGCGAGAGGCAGCTGCCACTGCTGATGAGGATTGGATGATGGCACCAGGCACGGAGGAGCCGCAGGACAACAATCCCGATGACACACTCTCGCCTAGTCAGACTGGTGGAGATGATGGTGGTGGTGGTGGTGGGGGTGGTGGAGGAATTGGAGAGCGTATACATGTTCCACTACCAGAGACACAGGAGCCCCCACCCAGATACACTGGGGAGATTCATTTTGATCATGCCACTCAGGATTATGATCATGGTGGTGATTATCAGCGTGGTCGTCAATATCCTGATACGAGGCCGAGCCACCATCAGAGGGGAGCTGGCCATGACTATGTTAATCCTTGGGATGCGGCGATTGTGTCAATGGGGTCCATGAGCTTGGATGAGTCTGTAGGCTCCACACCAGGTTATTGGCCTACGGGTAATTGTGGTGTCCCTCTCCCTCCTTCAAATGGACAAGATGATATGGGATTAAACCCCTCTAGTTCTCGGACATGGGAGCTAAGGTGCCCCTCTAGTTCTTCGTATCATGGGAGCTATGGTGTCCCTCTCTCCCTCTTTCACAATCGAGTCATTCGTACCAACAAGGGCATCTGATGGCATGCAGTACGTTCCTTGGCCCTATTCTCACTTCCCTCAAATTGGAGTTCTCACGGCAGAGGAAGATGACCGCTATAGAACTGCAGTGAATGATTACTTAGACAATTTTCAATATCGTATGAGATGGGATGAGTATGTGAATTTGTTGGGGGGGCATCAATGGAGACAGTCTGAGTCAGAGGAATTTGATCCACTTAGGCACAGTACTTGGTACTGAGACTGAGAGTTTCAGATTTTATATGGTTGGATGACTTTATGTATTACAGTATTTGTACAATGAATTGTAGACTTTATATGATTTGGTTTTATGAGTTTTTAGGTTTTTAGTTTCGGGGCTTTCGTCCGCGTATAGTAGGACATGGGTCGATTAAGAACATTAGTTTAGGTAATGTTTTAGATCAAAATAACACTACCAATGTGTTTATTAGCCTCAAATTAGGCTACACATCAAATTTCAGGTCAAAATGACCAAAAAAACCCATCGAAACAGGGGTTTGATTTTTCATCGAACCCCTACCAAAAGTCGCCCGACTTTTGGCGAAATTTCGGCCGTGTCGCCGTGTCGCCGTGTCACCAAGGAGCGACACGGCGACACGGTTCGAAATTTCGAACTATGAGTATTGGAACCCTAGACAACATAGGTGCAATATCAGAAGAAAAATCAAGCAAATTGGAGGTCGAACGGATCAAAACAGACAAAGCGTCAAAAATCATATTCTGCTGGTTGACTAACTGGTCGACTGATTCAGTCGACCAAATAAATAATAACAGGGCTGAATAGTGATTTTTGGCCCGAAACCGATCTTCCGGGGCTCGAATCGATCCGAAACTTGGAGGGATTAGTGTAACAGTATAAGAACACTATACAACAAGTATCATCATGATCCAATGGTCCAATTAGGAATACCCAAATTGAAACCCTAGGTTCTATATACAAGAATCATAGCATTCATGAGAAATCAAGTCTAATTGAAAGGGAAGCTAGGGAATTAGTTAGGGAATGGGTTAGGAACAATATTACAATCATTTGCAAGCCATCAATTAGACTAATCATGCTTCGCATTTAAGTTTAGGACAAGTAATCAAGTTCTAAGCAAGGAATCATGGTAATGCATATGCAAGGATCAAAATGAGAGTATGGCATAGCAAGAATGAAGGGAAACTAATGCAAATGGAAGGGGAAACACATGACTAGGTGTTTGCAAGGTTGCAGCACCTTAGCCATGGTCTCAACAACAACAAGAAGAAGAGGAATGAGTAGGATAGAGAGCAAGAGAGAGAATCATACCTTAGAAGATGATAATGGAGACAAGAGGCAATGATTGCAATGATTGCAATGATTAGGGGCAAGAATCCTTCACAAACACCAAGAGAGTGCTTTGGGAAGCTCCACTCTCATTCTCAGTAGCCTAAATGAGTATAATAGGGTTCAAAACACGAGACTAGCATAAATAGAGGAGAGAATATTTCAAAAACATCAAATTCTCGAATCTGGGCTTCCTTTGGTCGACTGGCTTGGTTGACTGGCCCAGTCGACCAAGCTAGTTCAACAACTTCGGACAGGGATTTGGAAGGGTATACGGGGTCAAATTGAGTTGGGTTTTCTCTACAAGTCAATCAACAAGTCTAGTTTCAAGAACTACCTTCGGAACATGTCTAGGAGTGCATTAGGTCCACCAACTAAGCTCATCTTCTTCAGGATGCAGATTCTTAACTAACACTGACAATGCATCCAAGTATGTAGCACCATCAATCATATCCAAGGGTTTCGGGTCAAACACCATGTCTTCTACAGAGAGGGCCCATAGAAGACCTCTTCCTTCACTTCGGGACATGGATCTACCCTAAGGGAAAGGTTTGACATGACTTCCTAAGGTTTTCAAAGGTAATAACATCGACGTCAAGGTCCAACATCAAGGTCTAGCATCAAACAAGTCTTTCTTCACCCAAAACAAATAGGGTGTCCTAGCTAGGTTTGGGCCGGATTTCACAACAACAGTGGGAGGTGAGCATGGATCTGTCCCATCAATAATCCCATATTTATTATATGTACGCAATAGTGGAATAAGTTGAGACTTCCACATGAGGTAGTTACTTTCGTTCAACTTGATGGAGAGAAAGTTATTGAGGGAGGGAAATGTATGGGGTGGGAGACCAACCTGGGCTTCTAATGCCATGTTAAATTGTTATTGTATGTGAGGAAGAAGAAGAAGAAATAGAGAAGAAGACATAAGGTTTTAACGTGGTTTGGTTGCTTGATTCAACCTACATCCACGATTGGAAAGCTGCTATGATTTTATATATTGATATTGAATGGTGTGCACATGACTTATAAAAGAATTCATAAAAAGAGTTTCCAACTAAGTTACAGCTCTTGAATTTTGAATCTTGTTTGAGAGAGTACAACGGCTGAGATTTGAATTCGAATCTTTATTGGATAAAGAGTGAGAATCGTTTGAGAGAGTCCAATTGCTGAGATTTTAATTTTGAATCTTTAAGAGAATCCAACTGCTGAGGTATTTGAGTTGTCTTGTAACTCTAATTTTGAGTTTCAAATTTGAATTTATTTGAAAGGAGATCTCCACCTTTGATTGAAACAACTTGAGGTAATTCACTTGACATTAAACTCTTCAAACTTGGCCTCTGCGATTTGTTGTGGTAGAGTCCTCGTGGAACTCGTGGAGGTTCTCCAACATACTACAGTAATTTCATAGACTACAGGATTCGATTTATAATTGAACTATAGAACAGGGCAACAATAGTTATCCCTTTTCTTCTTGGTAGTGGTGCAAACAGATTCAAATTCGGATTGGATAGTGGTAACATCATATCCACATCTTATTATATTTAGACGGAATTGGATAATATCCTATCAGTTTTCAAACTGATTTAGTCGTATTCAAATGATAGTCGAATAGTTATTTTCTCAAGTAGATTTCTTCTAAAAATGTACGAATACAAATTGAATACAAGCTTTCAACTGCCTATTGACACCTTTACCATTTTATTTGTGAGAGCTAGGTTTGAAATTTAAGAATTTATCTACTTTAGTAGTTATTTTGGTAGAAAATCTACAAATGGTCAAATATCTCTAGTAAAAAATTTACAAAAATAAGAAAAACAAATCCAAACAAGTAATGTAATCGGATAATTTTATTGGACGGATAATAATTGGTAGGAAAGGGGTATACCATATGCGCATCCTATTAGTAATCGGCTAAATTAGGATAGCCCTAAATAGAAGCCGATGCAAATTCGGGAGTGGATTTCGGTTATCCATTTACACCTTTTGTCACACCCCACCCTCCAATCTCGGTTATGCCCGACAACCCGTGGGTGCGATCCGTCACAGGATCCACGGTCTTACCATCAATAATAATAAATGCAAGAAATAGATAATCAAGAGCAAGAGCAAGTTCAAATAATTGATAAAAAAGGATTACATGAGTCCAAATACTCCAAAGAATAAATCAAAGGAAAGAATCAAATCAAATAAATCAAGTTTCAAAACTTATCGAATTTAGCGGAAGCAATAAGATAAACTAAATTAGTTTCTTTCCAGTAGCTTTCTCTAAAGTTAAGATCTTCATTTCTAAATTAGCAAGAAAGGGGGTTCTTCAGTTCTTCTCCAAGGACTTCTCAAAATGCCTAGCAATCTGCCTCATTTTGCCATCAATGGGTGCTATAAGCACACTCCAAGCATCCATAGGAGGCTTCGTGGAAGACATCTCCATCTCTCACTGACGGTACCACATCTTCATAGATGAAGTTTCACTCACGTGGAACTTCTCCTGATTCCGTTGCATCACCATTTGTACGATTACAATATAACATACAAAGAAAGGAATGAGTTCTGATGAACTCAGTAAGGATAACATGTTTCTCATACATGTAACAACATATCCAGCAATGCATATATGAAATGAATGATATGCAAGTATATGAATGTTCTTAGGATCTAACTATGCAAGTCTCTAGATGGTTGACATGCTTTAAGATATAACACCATCCCTCCTTTGGGTACGTAGGTCTAATCACTCGATCCCTCACCAGATTGGTTACCTCTGTTGGGATCCTAGATAAAGGGGTTCAGTCCTCATCAGTCAACCATTGCTGGGGTTTAAGTCAACACTCTCTTACCACGACCATTGGCATGAGTATTGGCGCATGTCGAGGTTTCTAATCCAATGCAAGGTCATACGGTAACATACTACATGAAGTCCAGATACTTCCCTTATGGCACCAACAAACTCAGTTCTATATCCCTTTCCACCTAGGAATGAGAACCTTCATGGACTGGCTACGCTGTTGGACTATATTCCCTAACCTTATGGTCATTCACATATTGTTGGGGCGGATGCTCTCATGACCCTTCACGACTTCTTAGCCACTCCTTGGATGTCCATGAGCCCAAACCTAACATATGTAACCCTACCATTGTATGATCAACAGTGAACTACTGAGTTTCCGCATCGACTTGTTATTGTTGTAGGATGAAACCGAGTCACATCACTATTATCACGGGTCATTCGGCTTCAATTCCCCTACTGAAAGGGTAGTAGCATGTAAGGGTTCCTAGCCATGCAATCTATACTCCCTAGGCATGTCATCCAATAGTCATGATAGTGCTGGAGGCATCAGTGAGCATGTGTCCCATACCACAACCTTCTAATATCCCAAGCAATGGATACCCAAGAATAGAGAAAGAACGATTTAATTACCTCCCCTTTAAACTGATTGTTGTTTTATATAGGGTTTATCTTCCATTCTCGACTGTCGGATTAATCCATGAGTCTTTTCTGTGACCATATGATCTTAGGGTTTAATTTCCCTAATCCATGTTATTCCAAATCCCTTCCCCAGTCGATCGTGTATCCTGATTTGGTGGGATCGTATCACTTGTCGTAGTGGTTGGGTCTTCCATAACGATTAAGTTTCTTCATGCTCAAGTAACCCTTGGGTTTACTATTCGCTTTGGTCCTGACCAGGATGAACCGACTGACCATGGTTTGACCCAATTAGCTCATTATTATTATTTTTACTCATCAAGGACAAAGCATACATGCTTAAGGCTCACATGAGTTTGTAGATTTCAGTAGGGTCTTCATCATATTAGTGAAGGGTATTGGCAAGAAGTCGATCGTCTTGCTGTTTTCTTTTCCATCAGATTGTATTAAGGGCATTGATAAAATTTCATATAATTAAAATGGTAAATATTATAATTAAAAAAGGGAGTAAAATAGTGGTTTAATGGCATTTAGTACAACGAATTGGATTAATGTGTCAAAATGTGTCAAAGTGAATTGGTAAGTGACTTGTCAAGTTCCCTGCTTTAGGGTTTGTTCGCAATTCCTTGCTTTAGGCTGCGTTTGTTTGTTGGAATAAAGGTGGGGTGGGAAAATTCTTGAAATGAGTGCAGATTTCTTACTTTTCCCTCAAAATCCCAAAGTAGTAGATTGTTTGGTTGCTTGGGGTGGGAAAGTGAGAGACAAGCTTCCTTGAATCAAGGAAACTTGTCTGCTGATGTGGCAGTTCAACTTTCCCACCCCATGCCATTTTAAAACCCCACATATTTGGTGGGACTTTGTGGGAAAGTTGGGAAAAGTAAAAAGTGGGACCCACTACTATCACTTTTCCACAAAACCCTTTCCTTTCCTTTTCTTCTCCCTCACCCCACTACACATGGGATCCACATGTTTTTTTTTTCCCACTCCACCTTTGCAAACAAACGCAGCCTTAGGGTTTTTTCATAGTTCCCTACTTAGGGTTTGTTCCTGCTGTTTAGTTTCTTTTTGATTCCTTGCATTTACTACTGCCAGATGCTAATGTTACCTTACATAGTGTACTTAGACATGCATTTCGTCATGAGCTTTGGGCCAGCCTGAGTGTGGCTCCCTGTGAGCCTTCATTTTTCTTCTGGGCCTTGAGTGGGAGGTTGATTTTGTCTTTTTACATCTTGCAAAGACTTATTTTCTCTCCCCTTTCTACGATTCTGATCTATTACTGGAGTGGTCTGACGCATCTCTTCTCTGTTCTGTGATGGTTAACAGGGTTTTGGCCCCTATTTTCTGACCGTTTTGTGATGGTTGCTGAACTGTTAACTTGAGAATGGCTCTCTTTGGTCTAGTTTCTTTTACTAGACGTTATTATCCCTCTGTTTTTCAGGAGCTATCTTTAGACCATTTAGGGTTTTTTTTATCCTTTTTTTTTCTTGGTGCTTTGTTCCCTTCCTTTCACTTCTAGGGTATGTTTGCTCTTCTGTACTTTTCTTTAATTTCTTCCTCCTATTTTTCATTTCTAGGGTATCTTTGGTTTTAGTTAGAATTTGTCTTGGCTTTGCTCTGGCTTTTCCTGGCCTCTTTTAGAATTTTCAGTGGGGTTTATTTTCAACTTCTTCTCTCTATTTTGTTTGAACGATTGGGAGTTGTCACTCCTTTTGTTGAGTAGGAGGGTTTGGAAAGCTCTTTGTCTAACAGGGCGAGGTTGGCTGCCCTTGATCAGCCACTATGTGAACAATGAAGTTCTCTCTGTGGAACTGTCAAGGATGTGGTCAATCTTTGATATTGAATTATCTTCGCCAATTATGTAGACGATTAGGGGTGTCAATGGTGCGGTTCGGAGCGGTTTCAGGCTAGGCTTAACGGTTTTGGCCTGAGAAACACTGAGCCCAAACACAGCCCGTTAGGAAAATAACGGTTTTGATTTGGTGCGGTTTGGGTTCGGGTTGACTAATGATTTGGGCTAACGGTTTGGACTAAATTAAAGACTTTGGAAACAATCAAACTATAAAACAAAAAGGTTTTGGCAAAAACAAGAAAAACTATAAGACAACAAGCTTATATAACAAAGTAAAAAAAAAAAAAATCATATATCTAACTAAGAAGCAGAAAAGGACAACACATGTACGACTGGATAATTCTGTTGGCAAGGTCCTTGGAAGAGTAATAACCACAAACACTTTAAATTGCATTCATAGGGCAATAGTAATCAAACATTTTTTGTCATAATACTTGAACAAGAAGAATGTGCTCAGCAATTTCAGATTCTAGCACCACCTTAAAATTAGCATATATGATTCTTTTTTAAAGGTCTTGGAAATTCACAATACAAGAGAAACATAAACAACATAACACCTAACGAAAACATAAATAAACAGCTCCCAAACAAGGATATCCAAAAAAGTTCTTCATGAAAGATGCACCCAACCAACAATCCCCCCCCCCCTCCTAAAAAAAAAGGCCAAAAAGAAAAAGGAAATTTAGTACATTAGCTTAACCATCATACATGGAGCTCACACATAACAGTAGTAAACTTTGTGGCCAGCTCTTCTTTTTTTCTAATTTGTCATTCATAGGAAGAGCAATAAAACTATAAAATGGGTTCTAACGATTGCGGTTTGGTTTCGAGCTGGTGTGGACTTTGCTCCCCCTCAACCCAAACACAACCCATTAAGGTATGGGCCAGTGAGGTTGGTTTTAATGGTTCGAGCTGCAAATTGACACCCTATAGGCGATCTAGACCAAGTATCTTATTATTACTAGAAATGAAACAACCTATTAACAACAACAACAACAATAAGCCTTGTCCCAACTAAATGGGGTCGGCTACATGGATTCTTGCCCTCCAATCAGTTTTGTTTGAGGCCATGCTAGATACAAGGCCTAAGCTATAGATATCATTTCCCACCACTTCTCCTAAGGTTATCTTAGGTCTACCCCTAGCTCTTCTAGTTCCTTCAATTTGGATTATATCACTTCTCCGTACAGGGGCATTTATAGGTCTCCGTTGAACGTGGCCGTGCCACCTCAAACGACTTTCTCGAAACTTATCACTTATGGGAGCAACTCCCAGACCAACTCTAATATGATCATTTCTTATCTTATCCATCCTAGTTTTGCCACTCATCCATCTTAGCATCCTCATTTCTATTACACTGAGTTTATTTATATGATTCTTTTTAATAGCCCAACACTCTGCACCGTACATCATAGCTGGTCGAACAACGGTCCTATAAAATTTTCCTTTAAGCTTTAATGGAATACGCCGATCACATAAGACCCCGGACGCACCTCTCCACTTCATCCACCCTATTTTAATTCTTTGGGAAACTTCATCCTCTAAATCATCTCTTTTACTTATGATTGAACCTAAGTAAAACAGATCTAAGAAGATCAGAATTTGAATCAAAAGATGAACGAAGACAAGATCATGATTTAGATCATGATTCCTTCAAAAGCTTGCAACAATCATGATTAAGATCATTGCATTAGCCATTAATCCTTAGGAAGATCATGAGGGATGAGTAGAGAGATGTTTGCAACAGAGAATGCAGCATCTTCTCTACTGTCTCATCCCAAAAAGGAAAGAAAAACAGAGATGGAGAAGAAGAAGAGAGTGTAGACATACCTTTGATGCAAGAGGAAGAAGATTACTTGAGTTCTTGCGAGAAATCAACCAAGGATGCAAGGAAATTGATTAGAATGGAGTTCTAACTCGTTCCAGAGGTTTAGGAGGCAGAGGAGACGAAGTAATCCCGAGATTGGACTTAAATAGAGCAAGAAAGACCTAAATCTGCAAAACAGATCTCATTGGTCGATTGGATTGGTCTACTGGCTCCAATCGACCAATAAGTCGTCGAATGGAGACAGCAAGGTACATATTGCACTGTTTTGGTCATAACTTCTTCATTTGAGGTCCGATTGATCCAAAATTCGAAAGGGAACTTCACACAAACATACTAAGACTATATAGCATGAATTTGACATCATCCATGGTCCAAAAATCAATACTTTATATGTTGGGAACATGAGTTTCTAAATTGGAAACAACATGGTTCTCATAGTAAACTCACCATGGATTCAAGGGAAGAATTAGAGAGAACAAGGCTTCGCTCTAATGGAATATCAAGAACATATCATAGGCAAGAATAACTAAATAGAAAATCAAAAGAATACTAATCCTAGAATGAGAGGGATCAAAAATAGAAACTTACTAGAATGCTTATATCAATGGTCAACATAGAAGGCTATAATGGCTAGAAAGAAAGGGGAATTGATTCAAGGAGATGAAATACATTGGAATAGTAGTAAAGGCTAAGATCAAACATGGTAAACATTAATTAGAAAAGAAGCTACAGTAGAATTGTCACATCCACCCAGCCGGTACCCCATTTGGAATACCCGGGATGTGATCCACAGTCCAAGGATCAATGATCTGAGGTCCATGCCTCCCACATACACGGTAACACAATCATGAACAGTAATAATCAATGGTAAAAACAGCTAATACCAAGTATCTTGAATAAGACAAGATTAACTAAATCAAAGTGCGGAACATAGATAATAATAAAGTATGATAAAAATCATAAAGGGTGAGAAGGTGTGGTAGCCACCCTCTCAGAGCAGCGGAAAAGTATTAAATCAAGTTAGTTACATATCCAAGTGTCACCGGAATAATTCAAGACAAGTTAATTACAAAATCCAAGGTTCCACAAATACACCAAGGGAATGGGGCACTATGCTAGGGTTTCTTCTATACTAATGGTAGTCTCCTCAACAGTATGGAGGAAGTAAACCCAGCGCTGCCGCTCCCGCACAACTGTGGGGCTAACCCTGGTGCGGATAATAATCCTCCTCGGCTCCAATATACGAAGCCTCACCGACGCCACTACCCGGAGGGTAGTATGTGGAATCATAGTCCGCCTCATAGGAGGTGCCATTGTAATCTTCAGTACCTGGAATGTAATCTAAAACATTTGCACAAAAGGAATGAGTTCGAAGAACTCAGCAAGGAAGTTATTCCATAATTAGAAATCATACACATTCAGAACATATAATAATGCAATGTGATATGGAACATATGATGCATATATGAGCCTAACTTTATGAATGTTGGTCTCTAAGGTAGACATGCTTTAAGTCATAGCACCGTACTTCTCTGGGTCGTCAGTCACTCTCCCATTTCCATATCTTGGGAATGCCCGGGGAAGATTGGTAAAGTCATCAAAAACCATGGTAAGGGGATCGATCACCGCTCTCTCACATCACCATTTGGTCAAGTACTGGCGCATGTCACAGTAAAGCCTAGCCCAATGCAAGTCATCTACTCAGTCGGTCAAGTCGATTCAGATACGTCCATTCCTCGCCCCGGCGATCCTTTCCGGTATCCTTCACACTAGAGTCAGCGAAATCCCGGATTTCGGACTCATCAACCCTATTGGTCATCCACATATAGTAAACGGGAAGCTCTCACGTCTTCTCACGGATTGGTTACCGGTCTTGAGCGCCCGTGAGCCCAAGTCTATCCATATGCAACTCTACCAATAAATGGCCCCTTTCAGGTATCCGTAGCATGGTTTATGTCCCCTACCGGATTGGCTACCGGCCTAGAGCGCCCATCCAACCATACACTACCACGGGTTGTTTGGTCTCAATGCCCTTCCGATTCGGGTCTGACACGACAAGGATGAACCTAGCCACACAACTAGACAATCCTATGTATGTCATCCAATAACTCGGGAGAGTGTCGATAGGCACCATCGGAGAACATCCCATACTATTCCCTCCGATGCCCAAGGACAGAAGTGTCAGTAGGACACCCTCCAATCCCAAGTCATACGTAAGCAATCACACATCAAATCTCATCATTTTTCATGCATCCAATGCATATTCATAATAGTAATCAAATCATGATATTGAAACGAATCATTATAAACATAAGCAAATCAAAATGATAAAGTAACACAACAAATGTATAAAGATTTAAATGTTACTGTTCTAACACATATGTAACAGTATCATAATGATTGAAAGAAATTTAGGGATTTCATTCTTTGAATAAAGCACAGTTCAATATTTGATGACTTATATGTTTATGGATATAACCATCCTTACCTTAGGTTGAGTTGATGATGAATTGAGAATACCAAGAATTAGTCCAAAAGATCGAATTGTTAAGACCCTAAACAAACATCAATAATAAGTTAGAGAAGAAGTCGGGAAGATCGGATGTCAAACGGATAAAAACGGAGCAAGGTTGCTGTCAGCAACAAGTTTGGTCGATGGTCTTGGTCGATGGTATCGACCAAAAGGATCGACCAAAATTGTCTTCGGGACAGAATAGTGGATTTTGGGGATTTTGGTCCGAAATGGGTCTTTCGGGGTTCGGATCGATCTGGAACTTGGAGGGATGATTAATAACAATGTAAGAACACTACCTAGCAAGTATTATCACAATCCAATGGTCCAAATGAAAACCCCCAAATTGAGGTCCTATGTTCTAAAGACAAGAATCCTAGCATTCATGAGAAATTGATGTAATTGAAAGGGAAGCTAGAGAATTAGTTGGGGAATAGGTTAGGAACATGATTACAATCATTTGCAAGCCAAAGATTAGACTAATCATACTCCACATCTCAGTTTAGTATAAGAAATCAAGTTGCTAAGCAAGGAATCATGGTAATGAATATGTAAGGATCAAGATGCAAGTGAAGCATAGCAAGAATGAAGGAAAAGCAAGTATAAATGGGAAGAGACGTTCATGGCAAGGTGTTTGCAAGGTTGCAGCACCTTGGCCATGGTCTCATCAGTAAAAGAAGAAGGGAAGTGAGTAGAATAGAAAGCAAGAGAGAGAATCATACCTTAGAAGATGGTAGTTGGAGAAGAGAGACAAGGATTCTTGTAGAAGGTCATCACCCAAGCTAAGGAGGAGCCTAAGAGGAGCCTTCTCAGGTTCTCAGGTGTTGAAATGAGTGAAATATCGTTCTAGGTTCGAGGTTTCACTTAAATAGATGAAGGAATATCCAAAAAGCATCTTTTTCTTGATTCTGGGCAACTTTGGTCGATGGTCCTTGGTCGATGGTATCGACCAAAATGATCGACCAAAATATTTTCAGCAGAAAACTCAGGTTTAGAACAGCAACTTCAAGTAGGGATTTGAAAGGCTATACAAGGTCAAATTGAGTGAGGTTTTCTTCCACAATTCAATCAAGAAGTCTAGTTTCGGGGAATACCTTCGGATTGTGCACAGGAGGTCATTTGGTACATCAACCATATTAATCTTCTCCGATGCGCAGACTTTCCTTAAACACTGACAATGCATTTAAGCAAGGGGTATCATTGTCAATGTCCATGGGCTCGGTCTCCGAATCATGATCATCAATCAGAATGGTCCATAAATCTCTTCTTCCACCGCTTCGGGTCCTCGGACCTGAATACCACAGTGGATCCGGGTCAGGGTCAAGGTTAGAATAGGGCAGGATATTACAAGAATGGTCATGCTGTCCAAAATTCAATCAAAATCAGTGAAGAATTGAGGAGATTCACCATGTGGTTTCAAGGAATGCATAGAGTGATTGGGGTTCACTCTAAGACATAAGGAGATTAGAGAATAGTTAGTTATAGTAGTGTAACACCTTCTCCATAATCAAAACATCAAGATAGAACAGTAAGAAGAAGAAAAGAGAAAAGAAGGAGATCGAACATTGAAATCAAGGTCCAACTTCAAGGTGTAACATTAAACTAACCTAGTGTAACATTAAACTAACCTTTCTTTACCCAAAACAGATATGGTGTCCTAGCTAGGTTTGGGCTGGATTTCACAACAACACCATTCGAAGGTAAAGTTTTCATCTTCGGGGGAGACTTTAGACAAGTATTACCTGTTGTACCTCGGGGAACAAGAACCCAAACAGTGGAATCTAGTTTGGTTAGATCATATTTATGGCCAACCATGCAAAAAATACAACTCACAACAAATATGAGGGCCATCAATGATCCAACATTTTGTGCATACTTATTAAAAGTTGGAAATGGAGAAGAACCCACAGAAGATGATGATATGATAAAACTACCAGAGGAAATGTTGATCAGAATTGAAGACGAAAAGAACAATTAATCAAGGAAATATTTTCAGAACAACAACAACATGTCCATTCAGCAGAGGATATTACATATAGAGCAATTTTAGCAACTAAGAATGAAATTGTCACATCCACCCAGCCGGTACCCTACTTGGCATACCCAAGTGTGTGATCCACAGCCCTGAAGATCAAGTATCGAGGTAATCAACCTCCCACATATACAATAACATAATCCTGAACAATAATAATCAATGTGCAAAAGATAAGCAAAAGATAAACAAAAGATCAAAATAAGGAAAGAATAAATCATATATCATCAGAGTACGAAAGACAACAAGAATGTCTAAATCAATAAGTAAAGTGAGGCGGAATCCCACTCTACAACCAGCGGAAAAGTAGTACTAAAAGAAAAGGAAAAGGAATGAAAACTAATCCCACTAGGAGGTACAACAAGTAACTAAATTGTTCTCAATCTTATAGACGACATCTCTATAAGTATAAATCTCAAAAATGGTGCAAGAGCGCTTCCACTCAATGGTCGGACTAAGCATCGTACGCAGCATAACCACCAGTGGAATCTTCAGTGTAATTGTCGTAACCGCAATCACCTTCCTGGAGATATGCCTCTTCTCCTTGCGCTTCTTCATACGAGCAGTCATGATACTCAAAACCTGTAGAGAAATCTAACAATACATTGCACAAAATGAATGAGTTTCAAAGAAACTCAGTAAGGCAGTTAATCCATAACAACACAAATGGCAGGATTTCAAAGCAAAGTAAAATGCTATATGATATGAAACACGTGAAGAAATATGATTCTAACTCTATATATGCTAGTCTCTATTGGCAGACATGCTTTAAGTAATAGCACCGTACTTCTTTAGGAATGTCTCATCACACAACGCCTTTTGGTAGTGGGTCCGGCATCCCTCGGGACATTCCATGGCTGGGGGTTAAGTCGCCACTCTCTCACATCACCATTGGTCTAAGTACTGGTGCATGTCAGGGTCAAAGCCTAGCCAAATGCAAGTCTCCTACTTAGTTACATCAAGTCAGATCTAGATACGTCCATTCCTCGCCCCTAGCGATCATTTCTGGTATCCTTCACACTAGAGTCCTCATAGTCCCTAACTACGGACTCATCAACCCTATAGGTCATCCACATATGGTAAACGGGAAGCTCTCACGTCCCCTCATGTGTGAAATCCAGCCCAAACCTAGCCAGGACACCCTATCTATTTTGGGTGAAGAAAGGTTAGTTTAATGTTACATCTTGAAGTTGGACCTTGATTTCAGTGTTCTGTCTCCTTCTTCTCTCTTTTCTTCTTCTTACTGTTCTATCTTGATGCTTTGATTGTGGAGAAGGTGTTAAACTACTGTAACTACCTATTCTCTAATCTCCTTATGTCTTAGAGTGAACCTCCTTATGTCTTAGAGTGAACCCCCAATCACTTTATGCATTCCTTGAAACCACATGGTGAATCTCCTCAATTCTTCACTGATTTTGATTGAATTTTGGACAGCATGATCATTCTACTGTAGCTTATTTTCTAATTAATGTTTAACATGTTTGGTGTTAGCCTTTACTATTGTTCCAATGTATTTCATCTCCTTGAATCAATTCCCCTTTCTTCCTAGCCATTATAGCCTTCTATGTTGACCATTGATATAAGCATTCTAGTAAGTTTCTATTTTTGATTCCTCTCATTCTAGGATTAGTATTCTTTTGATTTTCTATTTAGTTATTCTTGCCTCTGATATGTTCTTGATATTCCATTTGAGTGAAGCCTTGTTCTCGCTAATTCTTCCCTTGAATCCATGGTGAGTTTGCTATGAAAACCATGTTGTTTCCAATTTAGAAACTCATGTTCCAAATTATAAAGTACTGATTCTTGGACCATGGATGATGCCCAATTCATGCTAGATAGTCTTATTATGTTTGTGTGAAGTTCCCTTTCGAATTTCGGATCAATCGGACTTCAAACGAAGAAGTTATGACCAAAACAGTGCATTATGTACCTTGCTGTCTCCATTGGTCGACTGATTGGTCGACTGGAGCCAGTAGACCAATCCAATCGACCAATGAGATCTGTTTTCCAGATTTAGGTCTTTCTTGCTCTATTTAAGTCCAACCTCGGGATTACTTCGTCTCCTCTGCCTCCTAAGCCTCTGGAACGAGTTAGAACTCCATTCTAATCAATTTCCTTGCATCCTTGGTTGATCTCTCGCAAGAACTCAAGTAATCTTCTTCCTCTTGCATCAAAGGTATGTCTACACTCTCTTCTTCTTCTCCATCTCTGTTTTTCTTTCCTTTTTGGGCTGACATAGTAGAGAAGATGCTGCATTCTCTGTTGCAAACATCTCTCTACTCATCCCTCATGATCTTCCTAAGGATTAATGGCTAATGCGATGATCTTAACCATGATCATTGCAAGCTTTGAAGGAATCATGATCTAAATCATGATCTTGTCTTCGTTCATCTTTTGATTCAAATTCTGATCTTCTTAGATCTGTTTTATTGATCATATTAGTAGTCAATCACTGTGTTTTCTTTACAAGAGTTGTAACCTGTCAATCTCTAGTTCTTTCTTCTTGATCATACCATGCTTTCTTCGAAAACCATGACTGATACATTTATGGTAAGTTTTGTTTCCTTATTTAAATTCATGTTCTTTAGTCTTAGATCTATTTTTCTTGAAGATCTATGCATGCTTTTCATGATTTCTTTATCACAATCAATGATCCATCATCCTATCATTCTTGTCCATGATTTTTACTATGAATTCTTCAAGAACCATGATTGATCTAATTATGGTAACTTTTGTTTCCTAATTTGTAACTAGAAGACTTGATTTGATTAGTGTTTTGAAGTCCTCTATATACTAGGATACTTTCATAGTAGTTTCCCCCTTGTTTAGTACCCTTTTGAACCACCAAATTCGGTTCTTTATTCTTAAAACTCTGATTTTGTAGGCCACTGTCTCTGTTGGTCGACTGAGACAGTAGACCAATCCAATCGACCAATGAGTACAGTAACTCCAGATTTGGTCTGTTTTGGATGTTTTGATATCTTTCCTTCTAGGTTTCTTTCCTAATATGATATATATACTTGTTTAGGACCTTCTTGCCAAGTTTGGGAAGATTCTCCTTGATCCTTGGAGATTCTCTTCAAGTTATATAAGGTAAGGATGGTTACTTCTATAATAGCATAGATTGTGTGATTTTAGTTTCTATATTAGAATCTTTCGGATTTGTTACCATAGTTAGATTCTTTTATGAATATATTATTGTTGTATTTACTTCAATTACAGTAGCATTATTTACTTACTTTCTTTAGTTTATGAAAGTCTTTATTTGTCAACTGTTTATGAGATGAATCTTATTATGGTATATTTTCTATATACTATAAATGTGTATGATATGATTGATTTGTGATTGTGATTGATTAAGTATGGTTTGGAAAGGAGAGGTGTCCTTTTGACACTTCTGTCCTTGGACAACTACGGGAATATTATGGGATGTTTCCGGAGATGCCCTCTGGACACCTTCCTAAACTGTTGGATGTCATATTTAGGAATGTCTAGTAGTGTTTGGCTAGGATGTCCTGTTATGTCAGACCCTAATCGGAGGGGTATTGAGACCGAACGACCCGTGGTAGCAATGGGGATTCATGGGCGCTCAAGACCGGTAACCAACCCGTGAGAGGACAGGAATCACATTGTGGGGGCCATTTATTGGTAGGGTTGCATATGGATAGACTTGGGCTCACGGGCGCTCAAGACCGGTAACCAACCCGTGAGAGGACGTGAGAGCTTCCCGTTTACCATATGTGGATAACCAGTAGGGTTGATGAGTCCGTAGTCAGGGACTATGAGGACTCTAGTGTGAAGGATACCGGAAAGGATCGTCAGGGACGAGGAATGGACGTATCTGGATCTGACTTGATGTAACTAAGTAGAAGACTTGCATTTGGCTAGGCTTAACCCTGACATGCGCCAGTACTTAGACTAATGGTTATGTGAGAGAGTGGTGACCTATACCCCCAGCCATGGAATGTCCCGAGGGATGCCGGACCCATTACCAACTGATGATGAGTGATTGAGACTTTCCTAAAGAAGTACGGTGCTATGACTTAAAGCATGTCTGCCAATAGAGACCAGCATACATAGAGTTAGATTCATACATTCATTGTTTGTCTCATACCATATTGCATTTATGTTTGTTTTGAAATCCTGTTATTTATGTTATTATGGATTTAACTGCCTTACTGGGTTTCTTTCGAAACTCACTCCTTTTGTACCATATCTGTTGTTAGACTTCTCTGCAGGTTTGGAATACGATGACGGTCCATATAAGGAGGAGCAAGGTGAAGAAGATGAAGACTAAAGATGAAGAAGAGCCGACTGAAGATGTGGATTAGATTTCTCTTGTTTCTTCTAGACTTATCTTTTACTTTACTTGTATTAGCTTAGAGCTTTACTTAGATTCGATCTACCTTCCGCATATGTTGTGGAGTATATTTCCGCTATACTCTACAGTTGTCTTTTGATTCGGTATCATGTTTTCGCACTCTGATATTCTTAGTGATCCTTCTGAGATCTTTTCTTGAATTTTATTATTAACTTATTAGAATACAATGATTTGTTCTTGCTTTTGATTATGTTATTGTGCTAAATGGATATGATCGTTCCTAAACTTGATCTTTAGGGCTGTGGATCACACTCTCGGGTATGCCAATTAGGGTACCGGCTGGGAGGATGTGACATCATGGGTTGGTTATTGGTCTTGAGCGCCCATGAGCCCAAGTCTATCCATATGCAACCCTATCGATAAATGGCCCTCACAATGTGATTCCTGTCCTCTCACGGGTTGGTTACCGGTCTTGAGCGCCCATGAATCCCCATTGCTACCACGGGTCGTTCGGTCTCAATACCCCTCCTATTAGGGTCTGACATAACGTGACATCCTAGCCAAACACTACTAGACAGTCCTAAATATGTCATCCAACAGTTTAGGAAGGTGACCAAAGGGCATCTCCGGAAACATCCCATAATATTCCCATAGTTGTCCAAGGACAGAAGTGTCAAAAGGACACCTCCCCTTTCCAAACCATACTTAATCATACACAAGCATAAATCCATAACATCACATATATGGTAAATTCTTATATGGAAAGAAATCAATAATAACATACAACTTGCATATAATTGGTAAGTAAATCATACATGAGTCAAATTAACATAAACGAGTAATGCTACTGTAATCAAGACTATGCAACAGTAGTATATCATTGTAAGAATCTAATTAAGGAAATAAACTAACAAGATTTAAATATAGAAACTAGGATATGCAATATATGTAGTTAAGGAAATAACCATCCTTACCTTATATAACTCGCAAAGGATCTTAGGAAATCAAGTAAGACTATGACTAAACTTGGGAAGAAAGTCCTAAACAAATATATACAACATATTAGGAAAGATACCTAGAAGGAAAGATATCAAAACATCCAAAACAGACCAAATATGAGATTGTTGTACTCATTGGTCGATTGACTTGGTCTACTGCCTCAATCGACCAATGAGTCGACCAACAGAGACAATGGCCTTCAAAAATCAGAGATTTAAGAATATGAAACCGAATTTGGTGGTTCAAAAGGGTACTAAACAAGGGGTAAACTACAATGGCAGTATACTAGTATATAGAGGGCTT
This sequence comes from Hakea prostrata, assembly GCF_041222555.1. NCBI lineage: Eukaryota > Viridiplantae > Streptophyta > Magnoliopsida > Proteales > Proteaceae > Hakea > Hakea prostrata. The sequence goes on along the minus strand of NC_142607.1, from coordinate 22,187,745 downwards.
CAAAACACTCATCATATCAAGTCTTCAAGTTATAAATTAGGAAACAAAAGTTACCATAATTAGATCAATCATGGTTCTTGAAGAATTCATAGTAAAAATCATGGACAAGAACAATAGGATGATGGATAACTGATTGTGAATAAGAAATCATGAAAAGCATGCATAGATCTTCAAGAAAAATAGATCTAAGACTGAAGAACATGATCTAAATAAGGAAAGTGAATGAATACAAGCTTTCCTTCAAAAGCGAGTGATGATCTTGATGAAGATCATCCACCAAGCTTTAGATCCTTAGGAAAAGAGAGGGAATGAGTATAATGATAGTTGCAACAGAGATACAACATCACTACTACTGTCCTCAATTAGAAAAGGAAAGAAAAGTAACAAAGAATCAAAGATGAAATATAGAAGAGGATGATCACATACCTTTTTGTGTAAAAGCAAGAGTTTTGACGAAGATCCGTCAAGATGTTCACCAAGGATGCAAGGGAGATGACTTGCAGAGGGCTCTGCTACGTTCCAAAGAGTTTGGAGGCAGAAAATACGAAGTAGACTCGAGATTGGACTTAAATAGAGCAAGCAAAGACCTAATTAGCAAAATCAAATCCCATTGGTCGATTGGATTGGTCGACTAGTCCAGTTGACTAATGAGTCAACCAATCAGGACAGCAAGTCCAAAACAGGGAAATGAAGGCTCAGATCAAATCCAAACATAAAGGGGTTTTGCACACACACTAAGTGACTTACCTAGTAGGTAGAAATGCCTTCGAACCATGACAGAGAGTACTCCAAGTCTATCAACTAGTTCCATTTTCATTAGGGTGCAGTTTCCATAAATGGAACACTGACATCAACACTCATGGATTCTAAGCCAGCCACCAAGTCTTCTACTGAAATGGCCTAAAGCTGACTTCTTGCCTTACTTCGGGTTGTTGGACCTACAATCAACAGGGTTTCCGGGTCAAGGTTAGGGCTGGGTTTCACAGAAGTAGTTGACAACAAAATGAGATAATGATTGATCGATTCCCAAGAGAACGTCTCACATACTATAGCTATGATTTAACAACAGATGATGTAGACACACAATACCCTGAGGAATTTCTCAACTCATTGGCATCAAATGTATTACCACCTCATCAATTGATATTAAAAAAAAATTGCCCTGTGATACTCCTAAGAAACTTAAATCCTACACAAGGGGAATGCAATGGAACAAGATTGGTTTGTCGACAATTTCAAAAGAATGTCATTCTAGCTGAGATTGCAGTTGGTCAGTTCAAAGGACATTTGGTTCCAATACCAAGAATACCATTATGCTCAGCAGAGAATGAATGATATCCCTTTCGTCTAAAAAGAGGGTAGTTTCCAATTCGGCTAAGTTTTGCAATGACGATTAACAAGTCACAAGGTCAAACAATACCAAAAGTTGGTATCTACCTTCCAGAACCGGTATTCTCACACGAACAATTATACGTTGAATTATCAAGAGGAATCTCAATGTCAACCACAAAAGTATGGATAAAAAATACCAAGAAACCATCCGAAATTCAGAAGTACACAAAGAACGTGGTTACAAAGAAGTTTTCATTCAAAGGTAATACAAACACTTCAATTTACATATAGTACTACAAATATAGTTAAATATTACTCATGCCATTAATCAAAATATTCAGGATAACAAACCAATCAACATCGGGTGATTGAAAAGAAGAAACATAATACTATAAAGAAGGTAACTACCTTAACTACATCGATTTCACTACCTTCAAATAAACATGTATCTCTCATCGTTTACATACATACTCACTTACATCAAAACTTCATTACAGAAAATGGAGGACACACAACGTGAACCCTGTGAATGAACAAAGAAAATATACAATCTTTTGTAAATATATTTTCCTTTTATTTCTCATCGCTTACATACATACTGACTTACATAAAAACTTCATTGCAGAACATAAAAAACGTGAAACTTCTGAATCAAGAAAGAAAAAAAAAAATTATGTACATAACATTTTTAATATTTTATACAAAAACTACATTATTTCAAACAACATTTCATCATTGTCCCTATTTTTCAAATTTAAACAAATTCACTACAAATCACTTATTCTCAGTATAAATCCAAGCTTAAACAAACAAACAAACAAAATCAGGAGTATGACTTTAAAAAAAATACCTTACTAAATTATTCCTCAAATACATAAATTCATTAGCAAACAAATGAACAATACCGACCTACCAAAAATATAATAAAACCAAAATAAAAAATACCACTACGTTTATGAACGAATGCTAAATCAACGTGAACAAACTACACGTGCATATGCACGTGCGTCCTAATCAGGTTGCTATATATATGATATAATTTATTAATCAGGTTGAATCCACTCACAGAATGAAGGTAACCAAACAGTTTTTTAGACAGATTCACTTTCACAATCACAGTAACCAAATGGTTTTTCAGACAGATCTACTTATCAAAATTAGGGTAACCAAACAGGTTTTTTTTTACGAATGATTCTACAGAACCTAATTCCATAAACTCATGATTCCCTAGAAACATGATTCTGAAGCCAATTCCAGAGAACTGCGGAACCAAATGCTACCTTAACTAACCTTTCCAACACTTTCAGTCCTCCACACCCCTCCCCCATCTTTTTTTCTATTTTCTTTTTTCTTTTGAATTTGTAGTCCATTTCAAACACAGTTTCCCTAGACCATCGATAAGTGCATGCAACATTACAAAGCATATGCCTAAATTACATATACCATCCAATGGAATCGAATCTATGACTTCTTCACAAACATGTATTGATTATTACTAACCAACCAATGCTGTAATAGTACATGGCCAACGTTTCTCACACTACATTTCTAGAATTTTGTCAGGTCATAAAGAAATGGACTATCAATTTCTTTGGATGAATGTCACATGTACATTAGTTACATCATTTTTAGGTCTCGGCTTGTCACATCCTCCCAGCCGGTACCCTATCTGGCATACCCGAGAGTGTGATCCACAGCCCGAAGATCAGGTATCGAGTAATCAACCTCCCACATAAACAATAACATGATCATGAACAATAATAATAAAAGTGCGGAAGATAAACCATAGATCCAAATAAGGAAAGAATGAATCATATATAAATCAGAGTACTAGATATAATCAGAGTGTCTAAATCAGATAAGTAAAGTGAGGCGAAATCCCACTCTACAACCAGCGGAAAAGTAGTTCTAAAAGAGAATAAGCAAGATAGAATCTAATCCCAATAGCAGGTACAATAGGTAACTAAATTGTTCTCAATCTTATAGACAATATCCCTATAAGTATAAATCTCATAAACGGCACAAGGACGCTTCCATTCTATGGTCGGACTAAGCATCGTACGGAGCATAACCACTCGCGGGATCTTCAGTGTAATTGTTGTAACCGCAATCACCTTCCTGGAGATATGCCTCTTCTCCTTGCGCTTCTTCATACGGGCCGTCATGATATTCAGTACCTGTAGAATAGTCTAACAAACATTGTACAATAAAGGAATGAGTTTCAAAGAAACTCAGTAAGGCAGTTAAATCCATAATAACATAAATGGCAGAATTTCAGAGCAATCATAAATGCAATATGGTATGAAACAAACCATGAATGTATGAATCTAACTCTACATATGTTGGTCTCTATTGGCAGATATGCTTTAAGTCATAGCACCGTACTTCTTTAGGAAGGTCTCAATCACTCATCATCAGTTGGTAATGGGTCCGGCATCCCTCGGGACATTCCATGGCTAGGGGTATAGGTCACCACTCTCTCACATCACCATTGGTCTAAGTACCGGCACATGTCAGGGTAAAGCCTAGCCAAATGCAAGTCTTCTACTTAGTTACATCAAGTCAGATCCAGATACGTCCATTCCTCGTCCCTGGCGATCCTTTCCGGTATCCTTCACACTAGAGTCCTCATAGTCCCTGACTACGGACTCATCAACCCTACTGGTCATCCACATATGGTAAACGGGAAGCTCTCATGTCCTCTCACGGGTTGGTTACCGGTCTTGAGCGCCCGTGAGCCCAAGTCTATCCATATGCAACCCTCCAATAAATGGCCCCCACAATGTGATTCCTGTCCTCTCACGGGTTGGTTACCGGTCTTGAGCGCCCATGAATCCCCATTGCTACCACGGGTCTCAATACCCTTCCAAATCGGGTCTCAATACCCTTCCAAATCGGGTCTGATATAACGGGACATCCTAGCCCAACACTACTAGACAGTCCTAGATATGTCATCCAACAGTTTAGGAAGGTGTCCAGAGGGCATCTCCGGAAACATCCCATAATATTCCCGTAGTTGTCCAAGGACAAAAGTGTCAAAAGGACACCTCTCCTTTCCAAACCATACTTAAGCATACACATGCATCAATTCATATCATCACATATATGGTAACTTCATATATGGAAAGAAATCAATAATTACAATCACTTCGTATATAACTGGTAAGTAAATCATACATGAGTCAATTCAATATAAATAAGTAATGCTACTAATATCAAGACAGTACTACAGTAGTATAACATTATAAGAATCTAATTAAAGAAATAACTTAACCAGATTCAAATATAGAAACTAAGATATGCAATTTATGTTGTTAAAGAAGTAACCATCCTTACCTTTTATAACTCGTAAAGGAATCCTAAGAAATCAAGTAAGATCTTGGCAAACTTGAGAAGGAGTTCCTAAACAACTGTATACAACATATTAGGAAAGATCCCTAACAGCAAAGATACCATAACATCCAAAACAGACCAATTCTGGAGTTGCTGTACTCATTGGTCGAGTGGACCAGTCGACCAATCAATCGACCAATGCAGACAGTAGCCTATAAAATCAGAGTTTTGAGATATAAAATCCGAATTTGGTGGTTCAAAAGGGTACTAATCAAGGGGTAAACTACATTAGTAGTATCCTAACATATAGGGGATCTCAAAACACTAATCAAATCAAGTCATCAAGATCCAAATTAGGAAACAAAAAGTTACCATAATTAGATCAATCATGGATCTTGAAGAATTCAAGATAGAAATCAAAGACAAGAACAATAGGAGAATGGATCATTGATTCAGGTAAAGGTATCATGAAAAGCATACTTAGATCTTCAAGAAAATAGACCTAAGAGCATAAATCTAAATAAGGAAACAAAACCTACCATATATGTAACTATCATGATTCATGAAGAAAACATGGTATGGTAGAAGAGAAACAACTAGAGATTGATAGATCATGGATCATGAAAAGAAAACACAACAATTGACTACTAACATGATCAATCTAGTAGATCCAAGGAGATCAGAATTCAAATCAAAAGATAAACAAAGACTAGATCATGGTTTGATCATGATTCCTTCAAAAGCTTGCAATGATCATGGTTAAGATCATTGTTTTAGCCATTAATCCTTAGGAAGATCATGAGAGACAAGTCCAGAGATGTTTGCAATAGATAATGCAGCATCTCCTCTACTGTCTCAACTCAAAAAGGAAAGAAAAACAGAGATGGAGGAGAAGAAGAGAGTGTAGACATACCTTTGATGCAAAAGGAAGAGTTTTGACGAAGATCCGTCAAGAAAATCACCAAGGATGCAAGGGAGATGACTTGCAGAGGTCTTTGGTTCGTTCCAAAGAGTTTGCAGGCAGCAAATACGAAGTAGACTCGAGATTGGACTTAAATAGAGCAAGCAAGACCTAATTGCCAAAGACAGCACTCATTGGTCGAGTGGATTGGTGACTGGTCCAGTCGACCAATCAGTCGACCAATGCAGACAGCAATTCCAAAACAGGGAATTGAAGACCCAGATCAAATCCAATCCTAAAGGGGTTTTGCACACATATCAAGTGACTTACCTAATAGGTAGAAATGCCTTCAAACCATGATAGAGAGCACTCCAAGTCCATCAACTAATCCGATCTTCATCAAGATTCAGTTTCCATAAATAGAACTTCATCATCAACTCTCATGGATTCAAAGCCAGACACCAAGTCCTCCACTGGGATGGCCCAAAGCTGACTTCTTACTTTACTTCAGGTCACTGGACCTACAAATAACAAGGTTTCCGGGTCAAGGTTAGGGCTGGGTTTTACACGGCTTCTCTGCTATGATCTTTCCAGTAGTAGCTATTGCTGTGAAATCCAGCCCTATCCTTACCCTGACCCGAAACCCTTGATGATTGTAGGTCCGAAGACCCGAAGCGGTGGTAGAAGAGACTTGTGGACCCTACTAGTTGATGATCTAGTGTCAGAGTCCGAGCCCATGGACATTGACGATGATGCCCCTTACTTCAGTACATTGTCAATGTTTAGTGAAAATCTGCGCATCGAAGAGGGGTGAACTAGTTGAAGTACCTAATGAACTACCGTGCACAATCCGAAGGTATTCCCCGAAACTAGACTTCTTGATTGACTTGTAGAAGAAAACCCCACTCAATTTGACTCTGTATAGCCCTCCGAATCCCTGTCCGAAGTTGCTGAACTAGTACTAATTTTTCTGCTGAAACTTGTTTGGTTGATCCTTCTTGGTCGATCCCATCGACCAAGGCAGCCCAGATTCGAGAATTTGATGCCTTTTGGAATATTCCCTACCCTATTTATGCTAGCCTCATCTTTTGAGCCCTATTCTAATCATTGCAACAGCTGAGAACGTGGAGAAGGTTCCCCAAAGCTTGTCCTTGATATTGGTGAAGGAGATTCCACTATAATCATTGTCAATCATTGTTCTTTGTCTCCATCATCATCTACAAGGTATGATTCATCACTCTCACTCTCTATTCTATTCTTTTCTATTCCTTTTCTTGCTATTGTAACCTTGGAGTTGATGCTGCAACCTTGCAACCATCACTCCAAGTGTACACTCTTGCTTAACCTATGATCCTCTCCCATTTCCATTGATGTTATGCTCTCATTTCAAGCCTTGCATATGCAATCCTTTGATTCTCTTCTTAACTTCATGCATTCTTGTCCTAAACTAAAGTATATAGTGTGCTATGTCTATGTTTATGACTAGCATATGATTCTAACCCAATTCCTATTAGTTCCCCTAGCTAATTCATGCCTTTCCAATGCAAATGCATTTGATTTCAAGCCATGCTTTGATTCTTAGCTATAGGACTTAGTAGTCCAATTTGGGGCTTTCTATTTAGACCTTTAGATTGTGTTAATTTCTTGATTAGTAGTGTTCTTATACTGTTATTAATCATCCCTCTAAGTTCCAGATCGATCCAAGCCCCAGAAGACCGATTTCGAACCAAAATCCCAAAATCCACTATGCAGCCCGAGACTGTCTTGGTCGATCCCATCGATCAAGAGCATCGACCAAGCATACTGCTGAATTGTGTCCTTCGCCGTTTTGACCAATTCGACCTTTGATTTTCCCGATTTTTTCTCTAATCTTTCATTTATGTTTGTCTAGGGTCTTATTTCCATCATTGGATCCTTCTTGTGTGACCTTTGGATCATCATCATCACAACGTAAGGTAAGGACGGTTATCGCCATAAATACATAGGCTATGAGATTATGTCTTGATGTTCATAACTTAGTGAACATAGTCTCTTTATTACCTTTGAATACCGTAGGACTGCTATACATGCTTAAGGACAGTAGTATTGTGTTCTTATACACTCTTGTCATAATGATTAGTCATTCTTATTACTTATATATATGATGAATCATTGCGATGTTATGATTTAACTTCTATTATGATGATGTATCAATTGTGTATGGTATAATGGACTTGAGCATGTGATTGCTTAGGTATAATCTGGGATTGGGGAGTGTCTAATTGAAGCTTCTGTCCTTGGGTGTCGGAGGGAATAGTATGGGATGTTCTCCGAAGGTGCCCATCGACACTTTCCTGGGTTATTGGATGACATACATAGGATTGTCTAGTTGTGTGGCTAGGATGTCCTTGTCGTGTCAGACCCGAATCGGAAGGGCATTGAGACCGAACGACCCGTGGTAGTGTATGGTTTGATGGGTGCTCAAGACCGGTAACCAACCCGTGAGAGGACATAAACCATGCTATGGATACCCGAAAGGGGCCATTTATTGGTAGGGTTGCAAATAGTTAGACTTGGGCTCACGGGCGCTTGAGACCGGTGAGTCATATCCGTGAGAGGACGTGAGAGCTTCCCATCTACTATTTGTGGATGACCAATAGGGTTGGTTAGTCCAGTGGGTAATATCTGTGACTTTAGTGTGAAGGATATTGGAAAGGATCTTGGGATAGGAGGAACGAAAGTATCCGGATCTGACTTGATACAACTGAGTAGATGACTTGCATTGGGCTAGGCCTTACCTTGACATGCGCCAATACTTATACCAAATGGTGATGTGAGAGAGTGGTGACCGAAACCCCAACCATGGATTGTCCGAGAGGGATGCAGGACCCAATTCCCCTTGGTGCTGAGTGACTGAGACTTACCTAAAGAAGTATGGTGCTATGACTTAAAGCATATCTACCTTAGAGACTAGCATTCATAGAGTTAGATTCATATCCGCATCATGTGTTTCATATCATATTGCATCATGTTATGACTTGTACTCATATGGTTTATGAATTATGGAATAACTGCCTTGCTGAGTTCTTTTGAACTCATTACTTTTGTACAAATGTTTGTTAGATTATCCTATAGGTGTTGAAGACCCCGATGGTGCGACCTACGAGACGGACCATGATTCCACATACTACCCTCCGGGTGGTAGCTACTATGAAGATCAGGGTTATGGTGCCGAGGAGGATTACACTGCGTACCAGGGTTAGCTCCACAATGGTGAGGGAGTGGCCGTGTTGGGCTTTCTTCTTCTACACATACGAGGATGTACTTATTAAGATAGAGGAAACCCTTGTTTAGTTCCCCCCACCCCTTGGATTTTATTAAACACTGGGATATGTAATTAACTTTCACTGATTTACTCTTTAGATGTTGAATTGTAATTTAACTTGATTTCTTACTACTTTTCCGCTGCTACTGAGGGAGTGACTTCCGCTCACTCTCTCTTTCTTTTGATCACACTTATACATTTGGTATCATCTTATTCTGGCACTCGATTATCTGTTCGTATCTTATTCATGATATCTTTTATTTATTGCTTTTACCTTGATTATTATTGTTCATGGTTATGTTATCACGTATGTGGGAGGCATGGTCCCTCGATGCTTGATCCTTGGACTGTGGATCACATACCCGGGTATGCCAGGTAGGGTACCGGCTGGGTGGATGTGACAATTGCATCGTTTGTCCCAATGAAGTCTTTTTGGATCTTTTTCGTTCGTATTCTTTGAAGCATTAATTTCACTTCAGGTGCTTCTTTTTCCCATTGAGGCCGAACCTAAATCTGTGCTCGAGAGATAGTTGTCTATACATTGATAAGGGATGTATAGATTCTTGAGAAGAGAGACAATTTCATTGCCTCATCACTTATGAAGAGTTTGTCTCCTGGGGTCTCACGATCCCGTAAGTCTTGTCCCCCCCCTTCTAATCCAAACATTTGTGTAGCAATGATGAGAACCGGGAAACCTGATACAACTCAAATATTGCCATTAGACCAAAAGAGTGCGTATGGCAAGGCAAGGATTGAACTACCGCACTTCTAAGGGGTGAACCTATTTCCGGATTCCTTCTAGTGCTTAAGGTGCGTTCAGCAATATGAAACCTCTCAATAGCTCTCGTTCCTTTATGGAGCCCTATCGGGATAGGTTAAAGGTTAAGAGTAATTTTTTTATTTTTATTTATTTATTTATTTTTATGTTCTAAATTTTACCTCTATATGTGCAACTCTTAGGGTCGCCTTTGGCGCTATATACCTGATTTGCTTCCCTTATGTGTCCATGAACATTAGAAAGAGTTTACGCCCATCTTTCGTAGTTCAAACGAGGGTTGAAGAGGCGAGTCCAAAACGGGAGGTTTAGTGTGAGTCCCCAAAAGGGAGTCATGCTTCTCAGTACTGATTCATATGGAATTAGCACGACCTGACGATCAAGGGCGGACCCAATATTCAATATGGGGGGCAAAGAATGAAAGTCTAGATTGGGGAAGCACCAATGCATTCTCGCCACACATATTGTGTGGGTTCTTATAAGAACCATTGGGGGTCCCACCTATGAATTATTTTATTATATTAAGGAATATGCCACATATTTAACAAAAAATAGTTAAATTATTGATAATGATATTTTTTCAACAAGATATAAGTAAATTAAGCATTAGTTAAAAAAAATATACATGACTTCAACCCTAAAAAATCAAACTATAATATTTTTTAAGGTAAAAGCTGCAAACCAATGGTAGTTAGTTACCTTATTAACTCTAGACATTTTATTTACAATATAAAATCAAATAAAGAATAATAAAAAAAATAAAAAAAAGATAAACAGTAAATAAATTGAGAAAGAGAAAGAGTACCTATTTGTGGGGAACATTTTTTCCTAAATTTTCCTTAATCCACGCTTATAAAAAGGGAAAAAGAAAAAATAAGAAAAAAAGAAACCAAAGAGAATAAATAGGAAGAAAAGAGAGAGATGAGAGATATGAGAGAATAAAAAGAAATTGAGGAGTTAGTTTCTAATTAGGAATGACATTTTGATATCTATTTCTAATTAGGAATGACATTTTGAATATCTAATAAGATTTTTTTTTCAAAAATTTCCTATAACCCACGTTTACGAAAAAAAAAAAAAGAATAAATAGAAAGAAAACATGTAAAAGAGAAAAAAGGGGAGAATAAATAGGAATTGAAGAATTAGTTTTTAACTAGGGATGACATTTATACTTATTATTTTATCTTTAAAAATTATTTTCAATATTGAGGGGGGCTAAATAGTGACATTTTACCTGTGAGAAGAGAAAAAACTAAAAAAATGAAGAAAATTATTATAAAAAATGAAAAACAAAAAAAATTAATAAAAAAATTCAAAAATCCGGGGGCATGGCCCCGACCCTTTAGTGGGTCCGCCCCTACTAGCGATCAAATTCTTATTGAGAATCATCAACTGTATAATGTTTTAATAACATTTAACATTTGGATCTGACTGATAAACATATATCCATTATCCAAAGAAAAATGAATGGTCTTACCTGACAAAATTCCCTATATTTCTGGTTTTATGTGTTTTACCGTTGCCCGTATAGCCAATTTTAATAATGTGCTGATCCCATGGTGAATTAGTGCATGGAGTAACAGCTTGCTTATTCTTTGGCGAAAAAAATAACTTGCTTATTCATGCAACAAAATCAAGGACTTTCTTTTGCTTTTTTGGTAGTATAAAATCCAGGACTACCGCTTGGAAGGGTTGTCATTCGAGTGGACCAAAACAAACGAAGAATCTCCGAGTGTTTTCAGAATTTACGGAATTCCTGCCACATTCAAACTATGGCAGTTTCCAATCGCAAATTTGCAAAGGCAACCCTTCCCTTCAGATCCATGACGCAGCTGTTCCACCATTACCTTTCAAATTTATTCTCAAACTTCTATTATTGCTTCCATCTTCTTATTTATTCTCAATAAATTCTTCAATCCTATTCTTGCTTACCGTTACTTACTGCAAATGTTGACCTAGGCTGTAGATGCTTTCTCTGCAACAGATCATTTTGAGTCTTTCTCGGAGTTCTTCAATTATTTTCTATGATTTTTCTGGTCCAGCTGACATAGAGATGAGAACTCAAGTGGGACAAGCAAGTCTGAGGTGCTAATAAATTAATTTTTTTTTACCCTTTTTCCTTTTTATAATTTTTAACGATGGGTACACTCTGACTCTTTCTAATTAAGAATGAACAAAGTTCTCTATCTTTTTCTTTTATTAATCTTTATCCCTTTCTGTCTGTTTCTGGTGAAGATTTTATGTGGTTCTTCTTTATTTCTTTATGTTGTTTATTTTTGGATTTGGTTTATCTGTTCCGGCAGATTAGTGAAGGAGATACAGGAGAGGGCTTAGAAAGATACTTCGCTTTATTTCGCTTTTTGGAGTTCTTTGATGACTGGGTGGTGACTCACTGGTGAGAGCTGACTAGCTGGGAACTTTACATATTTTCTATTTTTTCTTATGGTAATCGCCAACTGACGTTTAAGCTGAAAAGCTAGTTTTCTTTTAGGTTGGTGATTTGATCCCTGCCATATCTTTACCTACCGGTTTTGGCAGATGACATTTCGTTTGAGGTTTGGCATCCTTCTATAGATTGGAGCTTGTCGACACAGCTTCCCCCTTCTACAAAAAAAAAAAAAAAAGAGATATAGCTTCCCTTTGTAGGAACAGAGAGAGTAGGTGGAATTGAGATGGGAACGTTTGCCAAGCTTGCGAAAAGGGCTTTGGAGACTGATGAGCCGGTCATGGTTCAGGTATTAAAAATCGATTGTTGTTTGTTGGGACTTCGTCTTGGTTTTTAAATGGTATCTGTTAGTTCAAATTCTATTTTTATTTTTAATTTTTTTTGGGTCCAATGGATAAATGATAACTTCTGATGGTGAATGATGATATATTGAATCTGCAGATACAGAAATTGATTCGAGGTACCAAAGATGTTAAATCCCTGGCGCAGGTCTCTTTCCCTTTGTTTCATTTCTTCTTTTTGTTTATGAAATAGTCTGGTTATCCGGCTTATACCAATGCATTAGTCACAAAGAAAATAGGAAGAAATTTTGGTCTATGCTGGTTCAGAAAATTTGGTCAATGCTGGGATACCATTTGGTGAATTGATGTCTTAATATTAAGGTTTTCACCTAAAAAAGGTCCCAATTTTGAGTAGGAGAATTGGCAACTTGAAGCTCCGGACTCTTTTGGGACTTTTATGTAATTGTTTGTTTATAGTAATTTTGTCTTTTCTAAGGTGGGACGGGAGGGAGGGGAATTTGCTTTTTTTCTTCATCATTGCATGTGCAGCACTGTTAGTTCATTGAATTCATGTTTCTCTTCTCAGGGATTATTTCTTGTAGACACATTTAGTTCTTGGGGTGGTGGGAAGAAAGAAAGATGCATATCCAAATTGTTGTTCTGGGACCCTTATTATAGCTTTCACAAATTTCTTCTTCAGCCAAATCCTTATTTTTGCTGCTTGAAGCTGGATACTTTGGCTTGTTTGTTTTCATGTATTATTAGTCTTTTCTGATTCTAGATTCCAAAGTTTTGTTCTTATAATGGGAAATTCGAGTGGTGGGGAAAAGGGCCTTTATATTGGAAAATAATTTTATTTTCATTAGGATTTTGTAAATTTTATATCATTACTTAAAACTGTATTTGGTTCAAGGAAGTAGTGAAGTAACTATAGAAAGGCTAAGGTTAAATTCTTGGAACTTCCCTTTGTTCTTTTAATTCAGTTTCGTCTTGCTTGTTGCTGAATTTCTGCCTAGTTATGTAGCTTATGGTTTCAAATAACAATATACTTGACTTCTAGATATGATATTTAGCTGCAAGTATGGGTTTTCGGGCTTTGCAGCATCACTGAACAGATTTTAGCTGGAAGGGGATACCAGAAGAGGGAGGTGCCCCAGGTCCCCTGCCCCCTTTGCTTAGTGGAATGATGCAGATTCTCATTGAAGTAGGCTTGTTTTATTAGGAATATTCTAGGTTTGGGCTCTATAAATGTTGTGCTTCTGATTCCGTGAATTTTCTATGTAATAGGTCATTCACCTAAAGTAAGCATATTAAGGTTAGCGTACAGGATTAGTTAGTTTATTTCTTTCTTAAGTGGTTCTTTCTTAAGTGGTTTATTTTAGGTTGTTTATGGGTTAGTTCAGTCCCAGTTCTGTGGTGTTAAAATTCAGGTTACAATTAATTGTTAGTTAGTGTTCCAGTGCAGCTGGATTAGCATTCTATAAGTCTAGTCGTACTTCAGGTTTGTTTCCTTTGTTATATAAGGCTTTTAGGGGTGCAAGTATTTGAACATGAACTTTTATGATATAAGGGCTTTTTGTTGCTTGCTTCTAGATTTGTCTTGTGTCTGATCAAGGCCGGTGGGGTCAATGTTTTATCCATTTGACACATTGTTGGGTGTTTTGTTTGGTTACTGTATTGCATCTTTTACAAATGTTCTTCAAATATGAAGGTTCTTATCAGCTTGCACTGTTAACTTGTAAGTACAAACTTTTCAACCTCCAACTAGGATCATTTCTCTTACAAGATCAAATGCAAGGTGGTTTTTTGGATCCACCAGCCATCTGATTGATATTAGTTTTTTCACCAACCTCAATTAATCCTAATTTAGGAAGTGATCCAAATTTGATCTAATTCCTATGGTCTGATCTTTAACAGCTGGCCTAGCTAAAGGTAATTGGTCTTGCCTGATAGATTACTACAGGCCCTATGACTTTACTAAAGTTTGTCTGGCTTGCTTTCGTTGTTTGTTTACAGTGGCTATGCCAAAAAAGAATTATAGTATTGTAATATTACTTATGAAAGACTCAAGCAGGGAGGTAGGCCTCATGAAATCATTGTATAATTTAGTGTGAGGATTAATAAAATGCGGAAAAAAGAATTATAGTATTGTAATATTACTTATGAAAGACTCAAGCAGGGAGGTAGGCCTCATGAAATCATTGTATAATTTAGTGTGAGGATAAATAAAATGCGGATCCAGGCACCCACTAAATGAAACCTTAATTGACTAGATGTTACTAGGCCTCCTCAAGATCAAATGAAGATCAAATACTAGGTGATTTTTTTCGAGATCTACCAGCCATCTTATTGATCTTAGATTTTTTTACCAACCTCCATTATATCGAATTTGGGAAGTGGTTCAAATTTGACCTAATTCCTATGGCCTGATTTTCCACAGTTAGCCTTGTTAAAGGTATGGTAGATTACTACAGGCCCTATGACTTTATTAGAATCTGGCTGGCTGGCTTTCCTTGTTTGTTTACAATGGGTATGCTAAAAAGAATAATAATATTATAATATTACTCAAGGAATACTCAAGGAGAGAGGTATCAGGGCTCATGAATGTCACCCTATAGCTTAGTGAGGACAAATAAAATGCGGATGTAGGCACCCATCGTTGGTAACCCATTATTAACAAATATATTCTAGGGCCCCCCAAGGTGCTAGGTTGTTTCATGTAAGTACATCCAATCACTTGATTTACTGGCATCATAAAAAATTTTAAAACCTCCATGCACGGTGACATTATATTTAATGGTTTAATGACTTTCTGTTACCGTTAATATTGGTATCATGTAGAACTTTGAAAACTACTCAGTAAAATCTTACACCAAACTGAGAAGATGTAGTTTAAAATACTTCTCTAGGATTTGTCACCTGAATTGTGTTACAGTTTTATTTTTGTCATAATAAATTGTAGACCTTCTTGGACACCTATGCATCTAAATTGTGTTACAGGTTAATTTTTTATTATAATCAGTTATAGAGATTCTCAGACATTTATACTCTTGAAATGTGTTACAGGTTAGTTTTGGTTATTATAGTTTGTAGAGTTTCTTGGGCAAGCATGCACTATGGAAATTATTGGGCTCTAACTTTATTTCATTTTTTCATGGCATTGTGTTGTAGGGGGTAGTTTATTGGCAACCACCAAAGCAGGCTCTGGAAAAGGCCCAACAAATTATTTGGGAGCCTTCAACTAGTCGTTATGGTGCTGATGAGGGCCTTCCAGAGCCTCGGGGAGGCTCGACAAAGAAGGTATTTGTTATAAGAGTCAATATTATTAGTAATGTATATCTCAGTTTCTCAGATGCAAGTGTTACATATGGGAATCTAAAAATGCTTTGGAGTGTGTGACTTAGAAAGCTGCCAAAAGAAGTAGTCATTTGTTTGCTAGGGGAAGTGATTTGGTGGAGAATAATAGTTGTTCAGATTAAACTTCTTTCTGTTGTATTTTTCTCCCATATTAGAATCTCTTGAGCACCAAATTGTTCAACTTAGGTTCTATATTTCATTCTTTTGTAAATGATCTCCTGGCTTTCCTAGTCTAGTCTCCAACCCAACCTTTCCCTTCATTCCATCAAAAAACTTGCATTGTGATATCATCAAAATTTATGACCTTCATTTGACAGTTTATTGCTTATAAAACCTCTAAACTAGTCATTTTCATGTTCTTCTTCCTCCCCTTTTGCAGATACGTGAAGAGAATAAGTTGTATAAATCCTCAGTCATGGTTACTGCTGGAGCAAACCAGGTATGCAACACTTCTTTCTTTCTTTAATTCTTTTTTCACCTCGTCTGGCTTTGGTTCTTCTGCATAATCTATTAACTACTCTTTGCCATTTATCCAACTTCTCTTGGTTCTATTTGTGAAGTTCTGTTCCTGAAACTATAACGAGAATCATAAGTCAAGGTGAGTAGATAAGCAATCTCTTAGGCTGCGTTTGTTTGCTGGAATAAAGGTGGGGTGGGAAAATTCTTGAAAAGAGTGCAGATTTCTTACTTTTCCCTTAAATCCCAAAATGGTAGATTGTTTGGTTGCTTGGGGTGGGAAAGTGAGAGACAAGTTTCCTTGAATCAAGGAAATTTGTCTGCTGATGTGGCAGCTCAACTTTCCCACCCCAAGCTATTTTAAAACCCCACATATTTGGTGGGACTTTGTGGGAAAGTTGGGAAAAGTAAAAAGTGGGACCCACCACTATCACTTTTCCACAAAACCCTTTCCTTTCCTTTTCTTCTCCCTCACCCCACTACACATGGGACCCACATGTTTTTTTTTCCCACCCCACCTTTGCAAACAAACGCAGCCTTAGGAAACTAGGCTTATGGACGTTCAAGAGAGGAAATAGTTTTGACAACAGCCATTAAGAAATAGGGTTGGTGAAGTAAAGTACTTAAAGTAAGGGATTTTAGAAACATGGCATTTTATGAAATCTGAAATGCAATATCTGAGGGGGATGTTCCTAGGTGTATTTAGGAGATGATGTATTCTGATTTTATGTGGTGCAGCTCATATAGCAGTGTAACTCTGTAGAGAAAGCTGGTTTTCTAATCAAGAAGCTATCGGTGGTTGTATAGGGTCTGTTGAACTGTTTGGTACAGAACGGCTAGTTTCATATGACTCAGTAATTTTGAAAGGTTAATGGTGCTTTAGTGAAGAAAGAAAAGATTCTCTAGAATGGTGAATGGTTTGAGTTAGTGTTGGAAAGAGGACGAAGGAACAAAATATTGCTACTGAATGTTGTTCTTGATTGTGAAATTTGCTTCATCTTACTAGCTTATGAGTTTCTTGAAGTTTTAGAAACTTTGCTTAAAATTCCTGTTCTGCTTGCAGGTATTGTTCTAGGACAACCATGCAGATCTGCATCTTCAGGATAATTTCTTTACTTAGTGATAAGCCCTTTGATTGACGAAATGACCGTCTCAGTTCTTATACTATTACTTAAGCTAATTCCACCGACATCCCATCTTATTGTGAATTTGGTTGGAAGATCAATTTTCACTCACTGCATATTATTCTCTGAATCTCTTTGCTTCAGTCCTGGAAAATTTTATGGGTCAATAAATTTTGTTCATCACAAGTTAAAGCTGATATCAGAGAATCGGTCCTAGTTCAGCTGATATCTTGTTTAATATTTTTGAAAATGTATTTTTGGATCTCTGGTCGTTCAACTTTTAACTATACTGTGTGCTTCTTAATTTTACTAGACCCTCCATTAATAATTTAAAGCTGATATCTTGTTATATATTTTTGAAAATGTATTTTTGGATCTCTGGTTGTTCAACTTTTAACAATACTGGGTGCTTCTTAATTTTACTAGACCCTCCATTCACAAGTTAAAGCTGATATCTTGTTATATATTTTTGAAAATGTATTTTTGGATCTCTGGTCGTTCAACTTTTAACAATACTGGGTACTTCTTAATTTTACTAGACCCTCCATTCATAAGAAAGAACAGTCGTTTTTGTTTTCTGTGGCAAAGAAACGTCCTAGTTCAGTTTTCTCAGAATTTGATTGAAGTGTGTTATTCACAGGGATTCGTGGATCTTGTTCTTACACTTTGTGATGCTGGAGATTCCGTAGTAATGTTTGCACCATACTACTTCAACGCTTATATGGCCTTCCAGATGACTGGCATCACCAACATTCTAGTGGGCCCTGGTGATCCGAAGACACTTTATCCAGATGCAGGTGAGATGCTTGATATGCTGTTCCTTCCACAGTGTGGGGGTTATATTAGCAGAATATTTTTTGATGTCCTATGTCTTGCTGTCCATTATTGTCCTTAGTGAAGTTGAATGCTTTTCTCTGGAGTTCTTTATACCACATGCAATTTTCCCCTTTTTCTCTTTTTGTCATAGTATTGGGGATTCTTTAGAGGCTTGTCCTTTTTAAATTTAGTAGTATGTTATTGAAAATTGTGTACGTGGGTTGGGGTTGTAAATTCATAGATGCTACAGAAAAATGTGGATCCATCTCTCATTTACAGTTGGCAGGGCCTGTCACTGAAATGGGTCTTCTTGTGAAATCTCCATCCCAAACACTGCAGGATCTTGTTTATTTTGATCATCTGATTCTGATCTGTAGGTTTTATCTGGGTCCTCTACAAGACTATTTCACCCTCTAGTGGATAAGGTGTTTGTGGATGATTGAGATCTTTCAATTATCTTGTTTTCTTCTCGTGTTGCATAACCTATTGGTTAGGACTTGGGACCAATTAAATGCCAGGTTCTTCTCTCCGCCATGTGGGGAGGGATGATGTGGTCATTATGAATTATCTGATAAGCATTAGCGTGCCTCAGCTTGTGTTTGGCTTTCAGGTCTACGTCCTGTTAGGTTCTTATCAACTGCAGCCGCATTATTGTTTAAAAAAGAACTTTTCTTGGGTTGGGGGGCCACTGAAAGTGGGGTTGGTGGGCTGGAACTTGGTTGTCATGATTGTTTCTGGGTCCTGACACAAAGAAGCCTTCTATAAGATTCCTTACCAGTAGTAATATTCTTTAATTGCACATATTTGCACATTTGAGCACATGTGTGTGTGTGTGTGTGTGTTGTGTTTTGCACCTAACAGGACATATACCTGACCCAAGAAAAGTTCTCTTTTAAACTGACAGGTTTGATAAGTTCTCTTGGGGTGTTTGGGGGGGGGGGGGTTGTGAGGTAAACTGTTACAAAACTGACAGGTTTGATAATTGATGTCCTACTTGATTTCCCTTCACTCTCTTCCTCTTGTCATGTGGTTTTAGTGTCTTTACAGATGTGAAATATGTGTGAGATTTTGCAGACTGGTTGAAGAAGATTCTGTCAGAAACCAAACCAGTGCCAAAGGTCGTCACTGTTGTAAATCCAGGCAATCCATCTGGGACCTATATTCCAGAGCCTCTTCTCAAGGTCAGTTTCTCTCCGTATAAATATATAAAATCTTTAAGGGAAGTTAGATAACGATGTTGGATTAGGTTCTGATGGACCCTGACAGGAAATTTACTCATTCTGTAGTTCTTTTTTTAACTCCCCCCCCCCCCTCTTCTTTTTATTAGAGAATTTCAGATATCTGCGAGAGTGCTGGGTCTTGGCTCATTGTAGACAATACGTACGAGTAAGTAAATACTTGTCTAGCACATTGTCAGATAGAACTTCAATTATTGTTTAATAATAATTAGGGAGAGACAGATACTTCACAACTGTCAGGAGAAAAAAATTCTCTTTCTTTCCTTTGACGTTAACTATTGAGTTGATGTTCTAAGTCTCTATACTCTCTTCCATTCTTAATTCTTGCCTAGACAGAATTTTGATGAGCACAGCACCGGGAGCAGACCTCCATTTCATGGATCTGCTTTAAAAAGCATGATTGGCTACAGTTGAGTTGACACAAGGCTATTGATGTTGTTGTCCTAGAAAGTATCTTCTATTTTAATTATTATAGACAATTGAAAAAATTCTGTAACTGCTCGTGTGGCACAGAACTAAAGCTGCTTTCTCATTCAGTGTGTGATATTCTAGGGAAAAAGTTATACTTGAAAAGTTCATGAACAGAAAATTGTAGTTTTCTAGGCTGCGTTTGTTTGCTGGAATAAAGGTGGGGTGGGAAAATTCTTGAAAAAACAAACTTTTCCTTTAAATCCTAGGAGTGTTGTTTGTTTGGTTGCTCGGGGTGGGAAAGTTAGAGACAAGTTTCCTTAAATTAAGGAAACTTGTCTGATGAGGTGGTAAGCTAATTTTCCCACCCCAAGCCTTTTCAAAACCATATAAAAGTGAGACCCACAATTAACACTTTTCCATCAAATCCTTTCCTTTCCTTTCCTTCTCCCTCACCCCACTACACATGAGGCCACATGTTTTTTATTCCCACCCCACCTTTGCAAACAAATGCAGCCCAAGAGTAATTATTCTGTTCCAAGTACTCAACTTCAATTTTTTTCTTTCATTTTGATGCGACACTTATGGCTGTTAATGGTGATATGTATGTATGTGTGTGTGTGTATATATATATACAATATTTATTTCAGAAAATGAGTTTTTGTGTGGAGCAAAAAGTATTAATTTGTTCAAGGATTAAGGCTATGGGGGAAGAACCAAGAAAGGATATTCCTGGTATTTCTGAAATGTTGGAACTGTGCAACTGATTTGGTTTGCTTGAATAAATTTAGTCAGCCTTTTGAAATTCATCCACATGAATAAAGAAATCTGCATTGTTATCTATTCCCCCCCCCCTTCTAGAAAAGAGAGAAAACATTGTGATTCTAATGACTGTCAGCAGGTACTTTATGTATGATGGGTTGAAGCATTCATGTCTGGAGGGTAATCACATAGTCAATGTTTTCTCCTTTTCAAAAGCCTATGGCATGATGGGATGGCGAGTTGGATACGTAAGTAGAGATTTAGCTTCGTAATTTGATTATTTATATTGAGAAATGTATTAATAATATCTAAGTATAGATTTTTAGGCTTTCAGTTTTTTTTGATGGAAAAGGAATTTAGAGATCTACTCCTAGGCCTTGTATCTTGGTTTTAAGAATTATTGGACTGATCTATTTTGTTCAGTGGATTTGCTGTTCCACTACCAATAGGGTATTTGTTCATTATATTAGTTGATCTTTGGTTTGAACTAGTCAGATACAAACTGATCTGCTTAATTGATGTTAAGGAACCAACCAGATTTCAATACAATCTTATGTTATAGGTATAGGAGTATTGCTGATGGACTCTTCTTATGACTGACGATCTCTTTTACATTGTAATCTGGTCATTGTCACTGAAAATGATAGATTAGGAAGAAGACGATCATTTATATACTAGGATGTTTACTTATTATATCATTTGGATGCATGTGTTCAGATAGCATACCCATCCGAGGTGGAAGGTCTTGAAGCGCAGCTCCTCAAGGTTCAAGACAACATACCCATATGTGCATCCATAATCTCTCAACGGCTGGCTCTGTACTCCCTTGAAGTCGGGTCCCAGTGGGTCAGAGACCAGGTGAAAGACCTTGTGAAAAACAGAGCCCTCATCTTGGAAGCACTCTCACCGCTCGGAAAGGATGCAGTAAAAGGCGGGGAAGGTGCAATCTACCTATGGGCCAGACTTCCAGAAAAATATTCTGATGAGGAAGTTGTACAGTGGCTCGTGCAGAAGCATGGGGTGGCTGTAATCCCTGGAAAAGCAAGTGGAGGGCCAGGTTATATCCGGATCTCCTTCGGAGGGCTTTTAGAGGCTGACTGTAAAGAGGCTGCAGGGAGACTAAGGAAAGGGTTAGAAGAGCTGGTGGGAGCTGGAATGGTGGAGTAGCTACCTTGAACAATCATGAAACATTGATTTTCTTGGCCAATTTTATGCCTCTTCTCGATTGGTGCATTCTTAACCTAAATAATGGCTAGTCCTAGCTTTTGATGCAATATTCTGGAGATCCAGTTCTGCTTGATAAGGAAAACTCGAGATGAGAGGGCTTGCCTCTCAATTGCTTATATTGCAGGGAAATTTGATTTACGAGGGCAAAAATTTCAGTTCAAAATGCGTCTCTTGCACACAAATTCGCAGGTGTTTATGTGCTCGCGTTCTATCTAAATCTAATTGCGTTGTTGTTTGATTTCTCTTTTCAAATGATTTCTCTCTGAAATTTATTATATTGCAAAGATTTTTCTATGTTTAACACCGATAATTTTAAACAATAAAAAGACATTTATCCTAGCTAAACATATTCTTTAAGTGAGAAAAAAGAAAACCCTTCAGTAATGTTGTTCTTCACATTCCTTTCTTTCTTTGGCTTTTTCTCTTTTCCCCCCTTTTCTTGTAAGTTGAATTGAGTTTGAGGTAGTGGAGGTCAATTTAGGAACTTTGAAAGTACAATAAATAATGAGTCATCATTTAATTTTATTATTCTAACTAATAGAAGAGTTTTGTTGGATACTAATGTCCACGAAATGATCCCTTCCCGCCTTCCTCTTCTTTTATGGACATTTATTTACTATTAAAGAGTGGGGTCTAGTTAATAAATGTCCACGAAATGATCCCTTCCCGCCTTCCTCTTCTTCTTCTCCTCCTCTTTGAAACTCCTAGAAATTAAAAATTGTAGATGGATGTTCAGATTTCAAAATCAGAACAGAACTTGCATGAATTCAAGAATCTACTTCATTTTCTTATTCTTTGAATGAAAAACCAGAGTTTATCATTTTGAATCTTACATTCTGAATGAAAAACTAGAGTTTATCATGCCTGGGTTCCCTGTTTGTCGTAGCTCTCCATAGGTTGAAGGTAGTGCATCTCCAATGGTTCGTTTGGTCCATTAGCATAGGTTTGAGTTGCCTGAACAGTTTGGATTAGGTGAGAAAATTGGTTTAGTCTCACATAAATTGGTGTTTAATGCACATGTTCATAATGGACAGTGGAGATTTAATCTAAACATCAAAATTAAAATCCAACCGTTGGTTGCTTGGAGCAGTGCCACGTAGGCACTCCTTCCAAGCAAAATCCATTTTCAACAGTCTTGTCGTTGAAGTTTAAAGTAACTAGAGTGGATGATGTGGCAACTTCTAAATGACTCTTCTTTTGTTTTTCTTCAAGTTCTGATCTTAATCTTTCAATTTATTCCTCAAGTTCACACTCTTTACACTTGAGAGAGAGTCATATCCCATTGGTATCCAGATGGAGATGATCCAAGTACAGTTTGCTTTAATGTTCAGTAGGATGTTTTACTTTGTGGTCTAGTTTTATAATTGGGTCATAAGTCGTGTGATTTATAATTTCTTTTATTGTTGTTAATAGAGTCATGTTAGAGCTAGAATTTTATTTCTGAAAGTCGAAGGTGGTCAAGTTCTACTGTAGTTTTGGAGTTAGAATTGAAATGTTTGGTTCCTTCCTCCAAGACATACCATGTAATCATGTTATTAGAATTTACATTTAATAGAATGAAATAGTTGATTGCTGTCAAACCGATCGTCCCGCCTAGGTAGATCATCGACTCTCCAAGGCACTCTCCAAGGCACTCGGTCACCTTCACGAAAGTTCTGATCGATATTCCGATCTTTAGTCAATCTTTGATCTCGTGGTAATACACGCCTCCCTGCATCGCGATGATCAGGTTCTTGTGGTAATACCACTCGTCTGGTTAGCACGCGGAGTGCTTGACTTACTTCCAAAAGTTGGATCTTCACTTGATTTAATTGATCTTGGAGTGTCTCTAGAGGATCGTGTCCCCCTTGACCGCCATCTACTTCGAGAGGTGGTAAACTTCCTTGAGGAATATCTGGATTATTTTCTCCAGGAATTTGGACACCAGTATCGCGTTGTGCAGCAGCTGCTGCTGCTGATCTAGTCACCATAGCTTTCTGAATCAATTTCCCACAGACGGCGCCAAATGATGCGTCCAAAATCTGCTCAGCCCTTAGATCTCCTTGGAATGACCTGCAAAACGAAAGCGTCAGATGTGGCCCGACCGCTGGGGTCAGGAGTCCACCTCCGAAGGCTAAGTCAGTTGATGAACTTAATCACAAACGGCTCTGCTAGACACACAGAGCTAAGGAATGAATAACTGGAATATGATCTAGATCGTAAGCATATGAGTGTTTATGTCCAAAGGTGTGTGTAAGGATTTGGTGTCCTCCTTACCTTGTAGGTAAGTAAGGTTTATATAGAGTGTATGTCACATCCACCCAGCCGGTATCCTATCTGGCATACCCGAGTGTGTGATCCACAGTTCACAAGATCCAGTAGTTAGTAAAATCAACCTCCCACATTCACAACAATATAATCAAGAACAAGACTAAATCAATGTTAACAATATTATTCAAATGAATCATAGTTAAGTAACGAAATAATCATCAAAGTGCATAAATGATACCAATAGATATTTAAATCAAAAGTAGAGTGAGGCGGAATCTCACTCCACGAGTACATCGGAATGTAGTTCAAAAATCAAAGGGATTACAACTGATTCTAAAGACAAGAAAGAAAGATATAATCTAACTAAGCTAGAGTCTTTTCTACTTTATAGAGGATGTCTTCATAAACATAGACTTCATCAATTACGCTCAGATGCTCCCACTCCACAGTAGGGCTAATCTTGGTAACAAGAGAGACCACTCAAGGAATCCTCAATGTAATCTTTGTAGTCACCAACACTTTGCGTATGGTACGCTTCTTCATCTTGCGCATGGTACGCTTCTTCATCTTGCGCTTCATAGCCATCAATACCTGTAGAATAATCTCACAAAAGATATTGTTCAAAAAGGAGTGAGTTTAAAAAAAAACTCAGCAAGACAAGTTATTCCATAATAGCATAAATAACATAGTAACATAAACAAAACATAAAAGGGATAATCACTGTTGCTCCCCTGTAGTTTGATTTTATTACTAATAAAACCCTGTTCTTTATGAAATTACTGTTGCCCCCTTCTTTATAACGGTGTTAAGTTGCCGTTAAGTTTGAATATGTAATGTCTAATTTGCCCTTCATTAAAATTAAGAAATCAAAAGACGATGCTACCCCATTTATAAAACTAGATTAAATGTCAATTTTACCCTAAACTTCATTTATTTGAATTAATGAAATGGGCAAAATCCAAATCCGATTTGGTTTCCCACCTTCACAAAACTTCATCTATTTTGAATTAAAGAAATGAGCAAAATCCAAATCCGATTTGGTTTCCCACTTTCACTAAACTTAATTTATTTTGAATTAAAGAAATGAACAAAATCCAAATCCAATTTGGTTTCCCACCCTCACTAAACTTCATTTATTTTGAAAAAAATTTAGGTGATATTCAGTTTCCAATTTGAGTTGAATTAAATTTTCCTTCCTCTTCCGTTTCTATTTGAGTTTTATTCAATCATTCTTTTTTTTTTTTTTTTTTTTTTTTTTTTTTTTAGAATAAAACGGATTATAGTTTTTTTTTTTTTTTTTTGTCCACAATTAAGGGTTCTGCTGTAACTTGACAAAAGGGTAAATAAGTAAAGAGATAAGTATAAGGGTATTTTGGGGTTTTTGAGAAAATATAAAGATGCCACATCATCAGTTAACTAACGGAACTTAACAGTAGGGGGCAATAGTAATTATAGACACAGTTGAAGGTTGGATTAGCAATTTTGAAAAGTACAGGGGATACAGTAGTAATAAAATCAAAGTACAGGGGGCCAATAGTAATTATCCCAACATAAAATGATATGATATGAGACAAACAATGTATGTATGAGTCTAACTCTATGTATGTTGGTCTCTATAGGCAGATATGCTTTAAGTCATAGCACCATACTTCTTTGGGTAGGTCTCAATTCACTCATCCTCGGTTGGCAAAGGGTCCTTCATCCATCTTGGACAATCCATGGCTGGGGGTTAAGTCACCTCTCTCTCACATCACCGTTTGGTCTAAGTATTGGCGTATATCAAGGTAAAACCTAGCCCAATGCAAGTCTTCTACTTAGTTACATCAACTCAGCTCCAGATACGTCCATTCCTCGCCCCGGGCGATCCTTTCCAGTATCCTTCACACTAGAGTCAGCGTATCTGACTCTCTCAAATACGGACTCATCAACCCTATAGGTCATCCACATATAGTAAACGGGAAGCTCTCATGTCTTCTCACGGGTTGGTTACCAGTCTTGAATGCCCATGAGCCCAAGTCTATCCATATGCAACTCTACCCATAAATGGCCCCCACAATGTGATTCATGTCCCCTCACGGATATAACTCACCGGTCTTGAGCACTCATGAATCCCCATTGTTACCATGGGTCGTTCGGTCTCAATACCCTTCTGAATCGGGTCTGATATAACAACGGTATAACCTAGCCAAACACTGCTAGACAAGTCCTAGGTATGAAAGCCAATAATCCGGAAAAGTGTCAAAGGGCAACATTGGAAATATCCCATACTACTCCCAATGAGGTCCAAGGACAGAAATGTCAAAAGGACATTCCCCAATCCCAAATCATACCTAAACAATCACAATCATAATTCAATCATATCATCCACGACAGATATCTCATCATATGAAAGAGTATAATAAGACAATATCGAAATAATGAGCAACATACATGAATAAGTATTCATACATAATCCAAGTACATAAAGTAAATAAGGAAATAAGATCCTAATGTACTTGCAGCATTCATATCATAATAGAAACTAACATAACAGTAGCAAATCTAAGTAGTTCCCAAATTAGAACTAAATCTATGCAATCTATGTTAATATGGTAACAACTTTCCTTACCTTAAATAGATTCGAGTATATTCCGGACGGACAAGAGGATGAATCCAAAGTTAGCAAACAAACCCTAGAATAGCATCACACAATCATTAGGAAGTAGTCCTAAAAGAATAAGCATCAATTGAATCGAATCAGACAAAGAAATCAGATTTTGTTCTTGCGGGTTGATTGGCTGGGTTGAGTGTTCCAGTCGACCCAGGCAATCTGCCCAAGAGCAAATCCGAAAATAAAAAGAGAATCTTGATCCGAAACCTATGCTACACAAACCGGAATGCGACGAAACTTGGAGAGAATGTCTAACACAGTAGTCTAAGACTAAAAAGCATAATTTAGACATCAAACCACCATTAAAACCATTACTTACTAATTTAGAATCATAGTTTCTATTTTGGTAAAAATCATAGTTTTCATTGGAAACATACTATGAATGAAAGAGATGAACTAGAGATGATTAGATCTCATTCTAGTACAAGAACACAGTAGATCAGAGGTATGAATAATTATAGAGAAGCATCTATAATGCTAGAATGAATCAAAATAGGAATATTATCATAGTTTAAGAATAAATCATAAGAATCATGTCAAGAATGAATGATATGATCATAGTACAAGAGAATGAAAAGAGATTGTAAAGATATGACTACAAGGTTGCAGCATCTTCATCATAATTTCAGTTCAGAGATGAGAGTGATCATGGAAAGAATAAATCATTAACATAAAAGATAGATTACTAACCTTTAATTGAAGAACAAGAGAGAGAGTTTGCAAGATTGCAAGATTAGGTCTTCTTCTTCACTCTTGGAGGCTTGGAGATGGTTTCCCTTTGTTCTCTAAGTGTTATGGAGGCTAGGGATACTAAAATCACGAAGTCATGGGGTATATATAGCAAGATACTCAAAACAGAAGATTCTGTTCGAGTTCAGCAACTCTGGGTCGATTGGCTGGGTAGCATGGCCCAGTCGACCCAAGCACTCGACCTAGGCTGATAGCAAAGCCAAAGATAGGGATTTGAGGGTCTTCCACTCATCGGAATCAAACGAAACTTTAAACACATATTCTATAACATACCTAGCATGGGAAAAATGGCTTTAAATCATATCCCACCAAGCTCTAAGGTCATCAACTAATCTTCTCTTCATCAAGGTGCAATCTCTTTTCTATATCTAACATTGTCTTCAAGTATGGGGCATCATCTTCAATCTCCATAGGTTCGGAGTCGAACACTATATCTTCTACCAATATGGCCCATAGTTGACTTTCACTTCTACTTCGGGTCTTTGGACCTACAATCAAAGAGTATCCGGGTTAAGGTTAGGGCTGGGTTTCAAAGTGTACCTTCGAATCATCTTCATTGGATGCATTTGAGCCTTCTTCGGATAGTCGTTGGATTCTAATAGTTAGATCCGTTGAGCGATAGACTTCTACTAGTTTGAACTAGTAGAGGACTCCTGAGATAACCCCACGGTTATTTGATGATTATCCCTTTAATAGTGGCGTGTGACAGCCGCCAAATTGTGTCTGCCATCATTAGGGTAATTAACCTAATTCATAAGTTGGATTAGGGCGTGCTTGTGGCTGATTTAGTTTTCTTCCTCAGCAAGCTATCTCCTGGACCCTGCTTGCTCTGAAGCAAGTCGATTCCCTTCGTTTTGGTTCGATCATATTTCCTCCATATCAGTTCCAAATCTTTTAGCGCTGTCTTTTAGGCTTTTAAGATGTCATGCATATGGATAATCTGTTCTAACTGTGGTATATAAATGTTGTTTATGCTTTGTTATGGGTTCTTACAAAAAATCTATGTTTTATGTGCAGGATCCTACAGGTGCTCCAGTTGTGAAAGAGAAAGAAGGAACAATTCAAGCAAGCAAACTCGGTTTGCTACAATCAATTGCACGGCCACTTGGCTTGCTTGCGTCCAGTCAAGGCAACCTCAGAGACTAACCTTCTTCCCTTTAGCTCGCTGGAGAATAAACTTCCACATGTACTTCCAAATGTGCTTCCTGTATAAGAATGTGTTGTATAAGCGCCCTTTCCGCTACATCATTTGTTATGTGTTTTGAAAAGCCAGTATGCTCTCTCCAAGGGGTTTGTTGGATGATCCAGATTTTGTTTCCAATTTTGACCATCAATGTATGTTGTTTCTCGTTTATTCAATTTTATTGTAAAATTCATCCAGAAAAAGTTCATGTACAAAAGTTGATTTGGGTAAGTCTTGGGTCTTATACTACAAGACCTGGTCATGAATGAGAGATAATTGTTGTAAATATGTTTAGAACTTTATATAAATATTTTATTTATTTTAATTGTGTCTTTTATCCATGGTTTTATTTAGTCCCACATCGGGTTGAGAGGATCTGATTATATGGTTTTTATATAGTAAGAGCCCATGTATTATTAATTTGCTTGAACTCTATAGTGACCTTGCCATGATTATATAGATAGATATTGATGCGTCCAAAATCTGCTCAGCCCTTAGATCTCCTCGTGATGTCCTGCAAAACGAAAGCGTCAGATGTGGCCCGACCGCTGGGGTCGGGAGTCCACCTCCGAAGGTTAAGTCAGTTGATGAACTTAATCACAAACGGCTCTTCTAGAAGTGCAGAGCTAAGGAATGAAGAACTGGGAAAGGTGATCTAGATAGCAGATCGCTGATAGTTTAGGTCTATCAGTATGTATCTGAACCTGAGTCTCAGATAGTATTCTTTTCGATCCCCTCACCTTGTATGGTAGTGAGGTTTATATAGAGTGTACCTTCGAATCTCCTTCGTTGGATGCACTTGAGCCTTCTTCGGGTAGTCGTTGGATCTTAACAGTTAGATCCGTTGAGCAATAGACTTCTACTAGTTTGGACTAGTAGAGGACTCCTGAGATTACCTTTAGGTTATGTGATGATTATCCCTTCGATAATGATTATCCGCAGCCGTCAATTCGAGTATGCCATTATTAGGGTGATTACCCTAATCCATAAGTAGGATTAGGGCGCGCTTGCAGCCGAATAAGCTTTCTTCTTCAGCAAGCCATCTTCCGGATCCGGTTCGCTCGGGAGCGAGTCGGATCTCTCCGTCTCAACCGGGGTCGAGGGTCGGACCAGGTATGAACCCGGTCTGATCATAATCTCTCCGTATCACGAGCCCCCAAGACCAAGCGTTCGGTCGATCCCGAGGGCTTGGTTTTTAACTGGGTTCGTCGTCAGGTGATAATCTCTGCGTGCTTCATTAAATGTCATATCACATTTAATGCGGTGGTCACTTTTCCTCGAGCGTTGTGAGTGTAAGGCCACATATCTCCTTCCAGTTGATCTGTTGTGGCTCACGTCATCCAAGCGACGGTTTCCGAACGCCTATTTCGGATTCGTGAGTTCAAACTTTCAAAACGTCTTTCAATCTTGATCGCTGATTTTGAATCAATCTCGATCGTTCAGATTTCCGAACACTCGTGCGGGAGTTTTAAAAGCGGTTCGTTGTCTTCGTAGGTTTCATTTTTCCTGTCTGAAATTTGAACCTTTGTTGTCTGCTTCACGCCTTCTTGCTCTCAAGCTTCCGCCTCATTGAATCTGTAAAACCCAGCCCTAACCTTGACCCGGAAACCTTGTTATTTGTAGGTCCGATGACCCGAAGTAAAGTAAGAAGTCAGCTTTGGGCCATCCCAGTGGAGGACTTGGTGTCTGGCTTTGAATCCATGAGAGTTGATGATGAAGTTCTATTTATGGAAACTGAATCTTGATGAAGATCGGATTAGTTGATGGACTTGGAGTGCTCTCTATCTTGGTTTGAAGGCATTTCTACCTATTAGGTAAGTCACTTGACATGTGTGCAAAACCCCTTTAGGATTGGATTTGATCTGGGTCTTCAATTCCCTGTTTTGGAATTGCTGTCAGCATTGGTCGACTGATTGGTCGACTGGACCAGTCGACCAATCCACTTGACCAATGAGTGCTGTCTTTGGCAATTAGGTTTTTCTTGCTCTATTTAAGTCCAATCTCGAGTCTACTTCGTATTTGCTGCCTCCAAACTCTTTGGAACGAACCAAAGACCTCTGCAAGTCATCTCTCTTGCATCCTTGGTGATTTTCTTGACGGATCTTCGTCAAAACTCTTCCTTTTCATCAAAAGGTATGTCTACACTCTCTTCTTCTCCTCTATCTCTTATTTTCTTTCCTTTTTGAGTTGAGACAGTAGAGGAGATGCTGCATTCTCTATTGCAAACATCTCTGGACTTGTCTCTCATGATCATCCTAAGGATTAAAGATTAGAACAATGATCTTAACCATGATCATTGCAAGCTTTTGAAGGAATCATGATCAAACCATGATCTAATCTTTGTTAAACTTCTGATTTGAATTCTGATCTCCTTGGATCTTCTATATTGATCATGTTAGTAGTTAATTGCTGTGTTTTCTTTTCATGATCCATGATCTATCAATCTCTAGTTGTTCTCTTCTACCATACTATGTGTTCTTCATGAATCATGATAGTTACATATATGGTAGGTTTTGTTTCCTTATTTAGATTTATGCTTTTAAGCCTATTTCCTTGAAGATCTAAGTATGCTTTTCATGATACCTTTACCTGAAGCAATGATCCATCCTCCTATTGTTCTTGTCTTTTATTTCTATTTTGAATTCATCAAGATCCATGGTTGATCTAATTATGGTAACTTTTTGTTTCCTAATTTGGATCTTGATGTCTTGTTTGGATTAACGTTTTGAGGTCCCCTATATGTTAGAATACTACTGATGTAGTTTACCCCTTGATTAGTACCCTTTTGAACCACCAAATTCGGATTTCATATCTTAAAACTCTGTTTTTTTTAGGCTCTTGGTCGATCGCATTGGTCGATCGGACCAGTCGACCAATCCACTCGACCAATGAGTACAAAGCAACTCCAGAATTGGTCCGTGTTGGATGTTTTGGTATCTTTTCTGTTAGGGATCTTTCCTAATATGTTGTATACACTTGTTTAGGACCTTCTTCTCAAGTTTGCCAAGATCTTACTTGATTTCTTAGGATTCCTTTGCGAGTTATAAAAGGTAAGAATGGTTATTTCCTTAATTACATAGATACCATGAATCTAGTTTCTATATTTGAATATCATTGATATGTTTTCCTTAATTAGATTCTTACAATGATATACTACTGTTGCATAACCTTGATTACAGTAGCATTGCTTAAATTGATTCATGTATGATTTACTTACCAATTATATACAAAGTGATTGTAATTATTGATTTCTTTCCATATATGAAGTTACCATATATGTGGTGATATGAATTGATGCATGTGTATGCTTAAGTATGGTTTGGAAAGGAGAGGTGTCCTTTTGACACTTCTGTCCTTGGACTACTACGGGAATATTATGGGATGTTTCCGGAGATGCCCTCTGGACACCTTCCTAAACTGTTGGATGACATATCTAGGATTGTCTAGTAGTGTTTGGCTAGGATGTCCTGTTATGTCGACCCTAATCGGAGGGGGTATTGAGACCGAACGACCCGTGGTAGCAATGGGGATTCATGGGCGCTCAAGACCGGTAACCAACCCGTGAGAGGACAGGAATCACATTGTGGGGGCCATTTATTGGTAGGGTTGCATATGGTTAGACTTGGGCTCACGGGCGCTTAAGACCGGTAACCAACCCGTGAGAGGACGTGAGAGCTTCCCGTTTACCATATGTGGATGATCAATAGGGTTGATGAGTCCGTAGTCGTGGACTATGAGGACTCTAGTGTGAAGGATACCGGAAAGGATCGTCGGGGACGAGGAATGGACGTATCTGGATCCGACTTGATGTAACTAAGTAGAAGACTTGCATTTGGCTAGGTTTTACCCCGACATGCGCCGGTACTTAGACCAATGGTGATGTGAGAGAGTGGTGACTTAACCCCCAGCCATGGAATGTCCCGAGGGATGCCTGACCCATTACCAACTGATGATGAGTGATTGAGACCTTCCTAAAGAAGTACGGTGCTATGACTTAAAGCATGTCTGCCAATAGAGACCAGCATACATAGAGTTAAATTCATTCATTCATTGCTTGTCTCATATCATATTGCATTTATGTTTGTTCTGAAATCCTGCCATTTATGTTATTATGGATTTAATTGCCTTACTGAGTTTCTTTGAAACTCATTCCTTTATTGTACAATGTTTGTTAGACTATTCTGCAGTACTTGAGTATTATGACGGTCCCTATGAAGAAGCGCAAGGCGAAGAGGCATATCTCCAGGAAGGTGATTGCGGTTACAACAATTACACTGAAGATCCCGCGAGTGGTTATGCTCCGTATGATGCTTAGTCCGACCATTGAGTGGAAGCGTCCTTGTGCCATTTATAAGATTTATACTTATAAGGATGTTGTCTATAAAGTGGAGAACAATTTAGTTACCCATTGTACTTGCTACTGGGATTAGATTTTGTCTAGTTTATTCTCGTTTAGAGCTACTTTTCCGCTGGTTGTAGAGTGGGATTTTTGCCTCACTTTACTTATCTGTTTTGACACTTTGATTATATCTAGTATTCTGATTTATTTATGATTCATTCTTTCCTTATTGGATCCATGGTTTATCTTCCGCACTTTTATTATGATTGTTCATGATTATGTTATTGTTTATGTGGGAGGTTGATTACTCGATACCTGATCTTCGGGCTGTGGATCACACTCTCGGGTATGCTAGATAGGGTACCGGCTGGGAGGATGTGACAGAATCAGTAAGTTTACTGGTCTTTTTCTTTTTGTAGTTTACTGAAACAAGTAATGGCGGACGATAGGGCTTCTCTGGTACCCAGTGTTGGTAATAGCAGTGAGGCTTTTGCTTCTCCTGCTCCCGAATAGTCGGATAGTGATAACAAAACCCTAACTGTCCTCTGGCGCGACTTCGCTGAAGTTTCTCAAAAAGGTTTAGAAAGAAAAACCGAAACTTCTCCTGTCCTTCTCGAGTCTGGATCTTCCAAGATTGTCGAGTCTTCTAGGCAGCCTCAAACTTTCGGGTTCGATGGTGGACCTGGCTCTGTTCCCTCCATTTACAATGAGGAAACCCTTCTTTCAGCTGTCCAAGATTTTGATTTTCCTTCCTCATATCAGGTTAGGGCTCCCCACCCTGATGAGAGGGTTGATTCATCCCTTTCGGGTGAATTTTCTCTGTATATAGATGCACCGGAAAGCGGGGTTCGCTTTCCCTTTTTACTCCTTTGTTCTCCGCAGTTCTGAATCATTGGAACATTTGTCCCGGAATGCTCCTCCCCAATAGCTGGCGTCTTATCGTCGGCTTCTTGGGTTTGTGTTTTGAACTTGGCATTACGCCATCTCTTTTCTCTCTTTGTACATTTTCATGTTCTTTCTATCTCCCATCCTCCCGGATGGGTTTTTCTGTCCAAACGCAATAAGGCTGAACTTGATTGGAGGGGCAGCATCCTTGTCAAAGGAACTTGCCCTTCTAACCACAAAAGATGGCACGAACAATACTTTTTCTGTCGAGCGCCTCCATCAGATCTTAACTTCCCAACCACCTGGAGGAGGTGTACTTCTTCTTCCGAGAATAACCGAGGCCTTCCCTTATCCAGAGAAGACGAGGCGGCCGTCAGGAAGATCAAATCCATTCCATGGTATCAAGAGATACATGGACTTGAAGTGGAGTATAACTCCATCCTTCAGTACTGGGGCTTGGCTTATTGTGAGCTTCTAACCACCATCCTTTATTTGACTGAAGTGATATGTTTTTAATTTTGACTCTTGTCCTTCTTCTTTGCAGTGCCTCCAAGAATGAACCCTGAAAGCTTGCGGGTGAAGGCCGCTAGGGCCGTTGTGACAGCCGAGCAACGATCGCCCAGAGCCTTGACCGTAGATCAAGAGGCTTCTATTCCCTCTCCCGACCCTCTTATAGGGGTATCAGGAATATCAGGCCCGTGGCTGATGCTTCGGGTAAAGGGAAGAAACCGATGGTGGAGAGGTCTAATGTCTCTTCCTCCGCCCGAACCAAGAGGAGGCATGACACAATTGATTCTCCCTCCAATAAAAAATCCAAAGCGTCAACGGATGGTGAGGAGGTCTTCACCCCCGAGTGGACCCTGAAGCTGACCGACAGGGTGACTCGGGATCCCGAGAAAGCCGCGGAATGGAGCTCCCTCGCCTTGCTCCTTCGATTGCCGGAATTTGAAGCCCTGGATGACACCTCCCTTGTTAGTCAATCTACAAGGTACCGGTCTTCTTGCTTAGTTATTTTTTCATAATTTCTTATGACTTCTTCTGATATTTTCCGCCTTCCCATGAATGCTGTGTTGAGCTTTTATCAACACATGGAAGCATTGAGCCGGGTTGGTCGCACCAGCTCCTTTGCCGCAAACTCCGTGAAGAGAATTTGGCGAAAGCCAATTCCGAAATAGACCAGCTGATCGCAGCTGCCGTGGAGCTGCAGAAAAGCATGAGGAAGAAGTGATCTCCCTAAAGGAGGCCCTCGAAGCGTCGAAGATTCGTGCCGCTATTGCCGAGCGCGAGGCCGGGGAAGCAAAAGCAGCTGCCACGTTGTTTGGTGACAGGCTTGAATTCAAAAGTAGGGAGCTCGAAGAACATCTGAAGTTGGCGATCCCTAGCAAGCCCGAGCATATAAAGCCAGAGCTTCGGAAGGAGTGTGTTCGGAAATACCTGAACAGCGTTTCTCCGAGCTGCTAGGTATCTACAACCTTCAAGCTTATCGCTTGGGGCAGAACGACGTTTGGGAGCGAATCCTCGGATCAATCCCTGCCTTCGACACTGCTCCCTTTCGTGAGGTGTGCCACAAAGAGGTCTTCGGGAAAGTTGGTATGGATCTCCCGGACTGGGCTCAGGAAGAAGATGATCCTTTTCCAGCTGACCCTCAATATGAGGCATATCTGGCTGATGAGCCGGCACTTCCAGAGGAGAAATCACAAGCCGAGTCTCAAGTTGCTGCCGTAGAGGACTCAGCCGATGCCATTCTTGAGGAAGGCTCTTCTCATGATCCTGAGAAAAGTCCTCCCGACCAGGGTCCCTCGGGCAACAATGAAGAAAAGGCTTAGGGAGTTATCTTTTTGTACAGATTTACCCTCTATTTAATGAATAGACATTTCTTTCTCATGTTGGCCTTTATATTTCCCCGTCTCCTGCCGAAATCTTGCCTTGAATATCAAAGTATTAATGATAAAAATCATCACTTAACTTTACATTCCTCGCCGAATAATAATCTTGTAGAAATATTGTGAAGATGCGTTTCGGGAAGATGCATTAATCTTCTCCACTACTTCATTTATAGCAAAGTCCGCACGTTTCCCTTCTGCGAAGTTCAAACGTTTTCTTGCCTTTGTATACCATTCACTGTTTTCAATGAATCGGAAATACATCCATTATTTTAATGGCGGTGCGACGATTGGAGGTATCTCTACATCAGGTGCTCGCTTCCACATGTTTCCATGTGGCATCCCTCCGACCGTTGATCTTGCTTTCTGCGGATTTCGAAGCGTCATTTCGATCTAGGTCGTCGGTTGTCCTTAGCCTTCAACCTTCGTCTTAATACCTGAGGCTATTTAAAGCCTTCGTGGGTACTCTCCATCTATCCCGCCTTCGCAAGTTAGATTTGCTAAAGTGTTAAAGCGACCTTTCGTCCTTCGGCCTCGCTTCCGTATTCCTCGTACTCCAACAATAGCTCTATCAACTTCTGAACAAGTGAGTTTCTTGATTACTCATCTCTTTCCCCACTTCCCCGCTGAGTAAACTGCACAGTAGTTATACTTGGGGTTTAGTTATTTGGTTTTGTTGGAAGTGATAAAAAACTAGGGTTTTCCCTCTTGTTGTTGTCGTTTATTTCTGTATTGATACGGCTTGTTTGTTTGCATAGTGGCTCCCAAGATCAACCTGAACTTTATCAGAGCAAAATCTTGTAAGAAAATCGTTTCGTCGGTGGTGGTTGGGGCCAGTGCGGTGGTTTCAGCTAGTGAATCCTCCAAGCGTAAGGCGACTGCTGCCGGTGAATCTTCAAGTCGATTCCCACAGTTTCTATTGATGTCGTCCTCGCGCCTCCTTTGCCCGAAGTGATCGCTCGTCTTTCCCAGGAAGATCTTGATCACTCCGTTGCCGATGGTGCCGCCGACGCCCTGCTGGTGAGATCATTGGTGCACCCCCCGAAAGATACTCTTCGGGCATCCGAGGCAACTATGTTGGCGTCCCGATGAAGGTGTGGTCCCAGCAGGTGCTGCTCCTATTTCCAACTCCGGTGCTTGTTTGGCATCCTCCTCCTCTCCTTCCGAGTTGGAGGATTTTGCCACTAGGAAGCGCCGTCGGGTGACAAGTGATGCAGCTCATCCTTCTCTTGGTGTAGCTCATCCTTCTCATCCTTCGCCTGAATTAGTGTCAAACGAGTTTGACAGAGCGTTGGAATGGTGTACTGCTGCTCGAATGACTTCGAGAGCGCAGCTTCTTTCCAAACTTCCGGATGAAGTCTTTACGAAGTCACCGGTGATGTAAGTCTTTCTTCATTATCCTCCGATTCCGAAAAATTACTTTTCTCGCTC
Source organism: Hakea prostrata (assembly GCF_041222555.1). Classification (NCBI taxonomy): domain Eukaryota; kingdom Viridiplantae; phylum Streptophyta; class Magnoliopsida; order Proteales; family Proteaceae; genus Hakea; species Hakea prostrata. The sequence continues at coordinate 22,150,614 of NC_142607.1, read as the reverse complement.
CTCGTTAACTCGGAAGTTGTTTGCAGGAGTCTTTGCTGGTAACTTCCACAACCAAGTGGAAGCAGCTACTAGGCTCGAGATTGAGCAATGAAGTTTCTAGGCTTCGGGAAATCTCCGAAGCTAAAGATGTTGAGATTGCTCGCCTTCGGAATCTAGCTTGGGAGGTGGCAGGAGAAAAAAATTCGATGATTGGTCGTCTTCGGTCGGACTTGGATGATGCCAGGGAAAAGATCCGGCGATCGGAGCGAACAGCTTGAAAAGTCGGAGCCAAAGGATCCGAAACGTTACCCGAAAGGCAAGCTGTCGTTCCTTTGCCCGAATCCCTTCCAACCGATGATCGCAGAGCTCGCGTCTTCAAGTATTTACACAAGAAGCCTTTTGTTGATATGTTGAATGCTTATAACTTGCAGGCGTATCGGGATGGTGAGAACGAAGTATGGGAATCAATATTAAGGAAGGATCCTCATTTTGATACGACTCCCTACAGGTCTTTTTGCCATCCTGAAGTATTTACTGACCTGGGTATTCCTCCTCCCGACTTGACCAAGGATAAGATTGATCCTCCACCTTCCGATCCAGATATTATGCATTATCCGGAAGATTCTCCTGTTTATTCTCCCCTGGAAGAAGTCAATTATGACGAGCTTGTCCTGAATGCGAGTTTGGTCGAGGACCATGCTTCTCCTGGACAAGCTGGACAAAGAGTATGAAATTGCGGAGGATTTTATGCATACCGAAATATTTTTGTAATCCTCATCTCTTCTCTTCTTTTCCTTGAATCCCCACCAATGGTTGACTCATATGTTTGTTCTAGCAAAGTCGCGTCGATCTTGTATAACTTCTCAACAGTCACCTATGATGACTTTCTTTTTTGACCGAAGATTGTATCCAGCTCTTGTAATTGTTTTGATACTGGCCTCTTTGGATCTTTTGAAGAAATAAGAAATTAACTTTATCTTGAACTTTGCTAGCCACTTGAATTGCTGTTGCATTAGGTCTTAGTTGTTTGAAATAATGCCTTTACTTAAGGATTTCCGGAGAAATACAATAAGTCTGAGAAGGAACTCACTCGGGTTTTAAACCGATGCCTTTACTTAAGGATTTCCGGAGAAATACAATAAGTCTGAGAAGGAACTCACTCGGGTTTTAAACCGATGCCTTTACTTAAGGATAATTCAAAAATTCAATAAGTCTTGAAGGAACTTACTCGGGTTTTTAACCGACGCCTTGCAAAAGGAACTCACTCGGATTTTCATCCGATGCCTCGACTTAAGAAAGTCCAAAAATTTCCATAAGTGTTGAAGAACCCACACGAATTTTCATCCGATGCCTTATAGTTGGATCTTGTTCTTGAATGTGGTGTATGATGCCCCCCAATCAAAAGATAGTTTGTTGAAAGCCAAAAATTGCATTGATTGAGTTGAAAATGATTACACCGCGAACAAAATTGAAATCATCCTCAAGGATAAAACTTTTTGAGATGCCTAGCATTCCACGAACGATCCAACTCTTTCTGGGTGTTGATGTTCTTCAGCCTGTAAGCTCCTGAACCGACCGGTTTCACAACCATATAAGGTCCTTCCCAGGAAGGGTCCAATTTTCTTTGGTGACGCGGGTCGGAAGCTAGGGTGTTTCTCAACACCAAATCTCCGGCTAAGTACCGACGATTCTTCACTCGAGTATTATAATGAGACGCTATCCTTCTTTGATAATGTTGAGTTCGTGCTATTGCCTTTGCCCGAACTTCGTCCAACAAATCAAGACTATCAAGCAGCCCTTGTTCATTTGCTTTTTCCTCGAACTTAAGATCCCGTAATGTCCCCGCCATTATCTCCACTGGTGCCAATGCTTCGGATCCATATGCATACCTGAATGGAGTTTCTCCTGTGGGTGTTCGAACCGTAGTTCTATAAGCCCACAAACATTATGAAGTTCTTCGACCCAAGAAGCTTTGTCAGCTTCGAGTCTTCTCTTTATTCCTTCCAGTAGCGTTCTGTGAAACCCAACCCTAACCTTTACCCGGAAACTTTGTTATTTGTAGGTCTAGTGACACGAAGTAAAGTAAGAAGTCAGCTTTGGGCCATCCCAGTGGAGGACTTGGTGTCTGGCTTTGAATCCATGAGTGTTGATGATGAGGTTCTATTTATGGAAACTGAATCTTGATGAAGATCGGATTAGTTGATGGACTTGGAGTGCTCTCTATCATGGTTTGAAGGCATTTCTACCTATTAGGTAAGTCACTTGTTATGTGTGCAAAACCCCTTTAGGATTGGATTTGATCTGGGCCTTCAATTCCCTGTTTAGGAGTTGCTGAACTGATTGGTCGACTCATTGGTCGACTGGACCAGTCGACCAATCCACTCGACCAATGGGTTCTGTCTTTGGTAATTAGGTCTTGCTTGCTCTATTTAAGTCCAATCTCGAGTCTACTTCGTATTTTCTACCTCCAAACTCTTTGGAACGAACCAAAGACCTCTGCAAGTCATCTCCCTTGCGTCCTTGGTGTTTATCTTGACGGATCTTCGTCAAAACTCTTCCTCTTGCATCAAAGGTATGTCTACACTCTCTTCTTCTTCTCCATCTCTGTTTTTCTTTCCTTTTTGAGTTGAGACAGCAGAGGAGATGCTGCATTCTCTGTTGCAAACATCTCTGGACTTGTCTCTCATGATCTTCCTAAGGATTAATGGCTAATGCAATGATCTTAACCATGATCATTGCAAGCTTTTGAAGGAATCATGATCAAATCATGATCTTGTCTTTGTTCATCTTTTGATTTAAATTCTGATCTTCTTAGATCTACTATATTGATCATGTTAGTAGTCAATCGCTATGTTTTCTTTACATGATCAATGATCTATCAATCTCTAGTTGTTTCTCTTCTACCATACCATGCTTTCTTCATGAATCATGACAGTTACATCTATGGTAGGTTTTGTTTCCTTATTTAGATTTATGCTCTTAGGTCTATTTTCTTGAAGATCTAAGTATGCCTTCCATGATATCTTTATCTAAATCAATGATTCATTCTCCTATTGTTCTTGTCTATGATTTCTATCTTGAATTCTTCAAGAACCATGATTGATCTAATTATGGTAACTTTTTGTTTCCTAATTTGTAACTTGAAAACTTGATTCGATTAGTGTTTTGAGGTCCTCTATATGTTAGGATACTACCAATGTAGTTTACCCCTTGTTTAGTACCCTTTTGAACCACCAAATTCGGTTCTTTATTCTTAAAACTCTGATTTTGTTGGCCATCGTCTCCATTGGTCGATTGGTCGATCGGGACAGAGACCAATCCAATCGACCAATGAGTACAAAGAACTCCGATTTGGTCTGCTTTTGGATGTTTTGATATCTTTTCTGTTAGGGATCTTTCCTAATATGTTGTATACACTTGTTTAGGACCTTCTTCTCAAGTTTGTCAAGATCTTACTTGATTTCTTAGGATTCCTTTGCAAGTTATAAAAGGTAAGGATGGTTACTTCTTTAACAACATAAATTGCATATCTTAGTTTCTATATTTGAATCTTGTTAATTTATTTCTTTAATTAGATTCTTATAATGTTATACTAATGTGGTACTGTCTTGATATCAGTAGCATTACTCGTTTATATTGAATTGACTCATGTATGATTTACTTATGGGATGTTTGTTGGAATTATTGATTTCTTTCCATAGGACGTTACCATATATGGGAGTTATATTGATGCTTGTGGATGCTTAAGTATGGTTTGGAAAGGAGAGGTGCCCTCTTTGACACCTGTCCTAAGGACTACTACGGGAATATTAATGGCATGTTTCCGGAGGCCCCCGGCAGCCTTCCTAACCGTTGGATGACATATTAGGTGTCTAGTAGTGTTTGGCTAGGATGTCCCGTTATGTCAGACCCTAATCGGAGGGGTATTGAGACCGAACCCATGGTAGCAATGGGGATTCATGGGCGCTCAAGACCGGTAACCAACCCGTGAGAGGACAGGAATCACATTGTGGGGGCCATTTATTGGTAGGGTTGCATATGGATAGACTTGGGCTCACGGGTGCTCAAGACCGGTAACCAACCCGTGAGGGGACGTGAGAGCTTCCCGTTTACCATATGTGGATAACCAATAGGGTTGATGAGTCCGTAGTCAGGGACTATGAGGACTCTAGTGTGAACGATACCGGAAAGGATCGTCAGGGACGAGGAATGGACGTATCTGGATCTGACTTGATGTAACTAAGTAGAAGACTTGCATTTGGCTAGGCTTTACCCTGACATGCGCCGGTACTTAGACCAATGGTGATGTGAGAGAGTGGTGACCTATACCCCAGCCATGGAATGTCCTGAGGGATGAAGGACCCATTACCAACTGATGATGAGTGAATGAGACTTTCCTAAAGAAGTACGGTGCTATGACTTAAAGCATGTCTGCCATTAGAGACCAGCATACATAGAGTTAGATTCATACATTCATTGTTTGTCTCATACCATATTGCATTTATGTTTGTTTTGTAATCTGCCATTTATGTTATTATGGATTTAATGCTTTCCGAGTTTCTTTGAAACTCATTCCTTTTTGTTAATGTTTGTTAGACTATTCTCAGTTCTCGAGTATCATGACTGTCGTATGAAGAGGCAAGGAGAAGAGGCATATCTCCAGGAAAGTGATTGCGCTTACGACAATTACATTGAAGATTCCGCGAGTGGTTATGCTCCGTACGATGCTTAGTCCGACCTAGAGTGGAAGCGCCTTGTGCCATTTATGAGATTTATACTTATAGGGATATTGTCTATAAGTTGAGAACAATTTAGTTACCTATTGTACCTGCTATTGGGATTAGATTCTATCCTGTTTCTTCTCTTTTAGAACTACTTTTCCGCTGGTTGTAGAGTGGGATTTCGCCTCACTTTACTTATCTGATTTAGACACTCTGATTATATTTAGTACTCTGATTTATATATGATTCATTCTTTCCTTATTTGGATCTATGGTTTATCTTTCGCACATCGATTATTATTGTTCATGATTATGTTATTGTTTATGTGGGAGGTTGATTACTCGATACCTGATCTTCGGGCTGTGGATCACACTTTCGTGTATGCCGGTTAGGGTACGGCCGGGAGGATGTGATGATTGGTATCGTAGCCCAAGGTTCGAGGAAATCCTAACCACAAAAGACAATAACTGAACATTCTCGAGTCATAGATCCGAAATGACTCCTCTACTCTTAGAAGTGAATAATAGAACACTTGGATTAGAAACTTAACCTATGAAGCATAACAGAACATTTCCGAATAACATACCATAATTATACTTAATCAAATGTCACTAATGCAAATAAAAGGAAGGTGCATAATATACAATAATTAAGTGAAACAAAATGAACTTCATTAATTTCAAAAGCTTTTACAACGATTACATCCGAAATGCATAAATGGAAACCCTAGGGTACAGCTATCTAGGTGATCTCCTCCGATCTCTCGTATGCTCGAACTCCTCCGCTAGCCGAGTCACCCGATGCTCTATCCTATCCCGTCGTGACTCCATCCTCTTATACATCTGCTCCTGTCCGACCTCCATCCTCTCTAGCATGGAAGTCATTGATCTCATCTCGTGCCCCAAGATCCGAAGTCTCCGGAACCGCATGAGAGGGGCCACCCGCCTCGAAGTGCGATGAAGGAAACTCGTGATGCACCGGCCCGCCTCGTGCATCTCTCAGATCGTCTCCGGCCCGATCATCACTATCGGACCGATATCCTCTCCTCCATCCTCCGACTCTTGATCCTCATCCTCCTGTCTCCTCATCATCCTCACCCTCCGGGACCAGGAGATCTCTCGCCCCGCGCCTCATCTCGACGAATGGTCCGAGTCCCGATGACATATCCCCGTGAACCGGTGTCCACCGGTGTATCCTCGAAACTCACCCCGAAATGCTCGAAGATCAAGGTCGTAGCCTCCCATAGCAAAGGTTCCGCATGCTAGGCCGCAGAACCAAGTCCAACATGACCCGCTGAATGATGTAGGAGAGATCGATCTCGAAGCCCATGTAGATGCGGTAAATGACTAAGGCCTCCATCATTGTGACCCGATGGTGATGTCCGGCTTTCGGCATAATGTTTCGGCCGACTATGCGACCGATAATCCGTGCAGAATTTGTCATCCGTCCACCGTTCCACGGGTGAAGCATTGACGACTATCCCATAGTGTGGAGCATATCTCGCGTAGCTCATACGGCATCGGATAGCTGTCCAAATCGCTCCCGCGGTATCCACACACCCGCTGTGGATAGTAAGGAACCCGCAAGATCTCAGCCGGTGATCGGGTGGAAAAGTGAATCCGAGTCCGGAAGACCCCCGCTCCCGAGGACAAGTCTAAGTGGATGTCCTTGACCTCGAGCCTCCTCGTGTAAGTAGGTTGCTGAAGAACAACCTCACTAGCTCCGGTATACCGGCATCCTCGGTGAAAGATGAGTCCACCGCACGTGTCGAACCTCTGCCGAATCCTAAAGACTCCGGCTGGCGTAGGTGAGCGCGTCCCAGCTCGATGTTGCAGCAGTAGGCCTCGTACAAAACTCGGCCCGAGGTGTGTCGACATGTCCGGTCTCCGAACCTCCTGTCTAGGCTCAAGGAACCCGACCTCGCCCCTAAGTCCCCTACAATATGACCACGACCTCTACCTCGCCGCCTCCCCTCCGCAAGTGTGTCCGAGAGACAAGAGACATTTCCGCTAGTGCTCCTTAAGATTTAAGCCAAAAGGTATTTTCTAATTTTTCGAAAAATTTCAAATTTGGGGAAAATTTGATTTGAACACACTAGCAGTGCGCAATACTTGGAATTTCATGTCTATGAAGTTTGTTTGAAGAAAATCGATCGAAAACTTGGATTAAGCGAAAAATTCAGCAAGAAGGAAATTTGGGGATTTTGGAATTTAGGTCAAAATTATTTTTGAAAAGTTGAAATTTGTTAAATCAAAATTTATGGACCTATCTACAATATCATCTTGAGCATGTGCATTTGATTCGTCGAATTTCAGCGTTTGTGAGAAAACGAAAATTTTCTAAAGTTAACAATTTCGTGAACGTCGAGATGAACACCAATATGTTAGAACTTGTTGTCTATGCTGGCATTGTGTTTGAAACCTAGGGAATATGTTTTAAGTATTCCTAAGCATGATTTCTAGCATTGGATACAAGCAAAACATGGTTTTGTTGAAATGCAAGCAGAGAGATGAAAATGGAAGAAAGAATGAAAGATTTACCTTGTTTGTGATGGTTGTGTGTTGGTGTTGTTGTTGAAGCACCAAAACACCTCAAGAGCACTTGGGAGAACCTTTGGAGACTTTCCCTAGAGCTCTCCACCTTGAAAGAGGATAAAATGAAGTTGGAATGTGGAAATGAGGCTTATAATGCAATTTCGATTCGCTGATTGGTGACTCATTGGTCGCGGGTCCGACCAATCACTCGACCAATGGACACAGACCTCATTTCTGCGAATTTTGGAAAATGTGATTTTTGCCTTATGGATTATTGTTTGATGACTATATGGATATATTTAAGCATTATTTAAGTTTTCAAATCATTTGGCTTGTGGTTTATGTTGAAACTTCAAATTCGGTATTTTGATGTTCTCGCCATGGTTACTCCGGAAGTGGGCTGCTGATCCGTGGTTGGGGGTGGTGAATACCTCGGGTGGTGAAATACCTCTGGGGTGGTGAAATACCTCATGGAGGTGGTGAGATACCTAATGTTGATCAGGTACCCATGAGATCCCGGTGCCCCGAATATTGAAGCTTCGTGATATTGCCAATATTTGGGCTTGTGCGCCGCCTCGTCCCGATGTTGGTGGGTTTCATGACTCGCATAATGAGACTCGAACTGGTGCTAATGTGAATCCTCATGCCGCAGTCCCGAATGCGGAGGTTTAGCTGGAACTCCTCATACTTGCCTCGATGGAGAGTTTTCGAAGATGCAAGTACCCACTTTCACCGGAGTTACCAAGGATCCCTTGTTTCCTAACAAGTGGCTTCGTGAGTTGGAGAAGGCTTTCCGACATCCGCAATGCTCGGAAGCTCGAAAGATTCTGTTTGCTGAACGAAGTTGCAACAAGAAGCTGATGCATGGTGGACCTCCACTCGGCTTGTTTTGGAAGGTTTGCATGCAGGAGTTGTAACTTGGGAGTTGTTCAAAGAAGCTTTTTGCTTGAATTATTTCCCCGAGGTGGTGAAAGATGCGAAGGAAGCTGAGTTTATGGTTCTCACACAAGGATCTTTGTCTGTGTTGGAGTACCAACAGAAGTTTGAGGAGCTTCATTTCTTTGCTCCAGATTCTCTGAAGGTCGATCTCGCCAAAGCGAAGAAGTTCTTCAAAGGACTGCGCCCTGCCATTAAAGCTTACCTCACAGTCCAGCCTATAGTGAGCTATGCTCAAGTGGTGTAGAACTCGAAGAAGTTGGAAGAAACAGAGAAGGAGAATGCACGTATGCAAAGGCCCTGGCAGCCAAGGAACCCTGGGTTGGTGGATCGTAATGATCGGTGTTTTGTGAGACCTACACCCTACCCCACTCCTACTTTTCAGCCTAGGAGTGTAGGTCAGAATTAGGGTTTTCAGCAGCCCGGCCAGTTTAGACAGTATGGCGGAAACCGACCACCAGCAAGTGTGCAAGTGCTAGGCCTGTGAATGCGAATCCTAGGCCATTTGTTAAGAATCCCCTTGTTGCAGCTACCCCAGTTGGACCCAGCAATCCTGTTTGCTTTTACTGCAAGCAAGCTGGTCATTTCGCTTGTGCCTATCCGAAGCGGCCGGTCCAGCAGCCTGCTCCAGTGGTGAAGAGTGCTCCTACTCCTCCCTCGGGTAGAGTGTTCAGTATTTCCAGTGCTGAGCAGGATCCAAGCCATGAAGTGATTACAGGTACATTGTTAGTTGCTTCTATTTCTGCATTTGTCTTATTTGATACGGGTGCATCTCATTCGTTCATGTCATCTGCATTCATCAAGAAGACTGACCTAATCCCTGAGAAGTTGTCTAGTTGTTTATTTGTCACATCCACCCAGCCGGTACCCTATCTGGCATACCCGAGATGTGATCCACAGCCCCGAAGATCCATAGTTCAGGGACCACATAATCCACATCGACAATAATACAATCATGAACAGATAATAATCATAAACTAACAATGAATGATCATGGAATTCAGGAATAAGGTGTCAGACATAATCAGAGTGCGGAAATAAATATCAAATCAGATAAATTAAGAAGGCAGTGGTCGGAATCCACTCCTTCACCAAACGGAAGTGAGGTCAAAATTTAGCTAAGTACAAGTCTCAAGTTATAAAGGTAAGTTAAAGTTATTACAATTCTTCTAAGTATACTGTCACAAAAGAAGGGGTAACTACTCATAAGTCTCCTCCATAATAAATATATCTTCTTCAAAGTTGAGGACCATGGAGACCCAACATGACTGCTCCCATACAACTCCGGGGCTAACCCTTGTACGCCTGGTAATCTTCTTCGGTATGGTCACCGAAGTCTTCAACGTAGCCAGCCTCCGGATGGTAGTATGAGGTATCTAGGTCCGCCTCAGGGAGGGTGCCATCAGAGTAATCACCTGTAGAATAGCCTAACAAAATATTGCAACAGAAAAGGAATGAGTTCAAAAGAACTCAAAGAAAGAAGTTATCCCACCACACATAAACCACAAGATAATCATAAAATGATGCGAGATGATATGAGGCATATAATGCAATATGACTTTATTCTAAGTATGCTGGTCATCTATGGTAGACATGCTTTAAGTCATAGCACCATACTTCTTTAGGTAGTCCCGAGTCACTCATCACGGGGGGGGGAAATTGGGTCCCGCATCCCTCTCGGACAAATCCATGGTTGGGGTTTCGGTCACCGCTCTCTCACATCACCGTTTGGTCTAAGTATTGGCGCATGTCAGGGTATAGCCTAGCCCAATGCAAGTCATCTACTTAATCATATCATGCCAGTTCCAGATACTTCCATTCCTCCCCTCTCGGGATCCTTTCCGGTATCCTTCACACTAGAGTCACGGATATTACTCACCGGACTCATCAACCCTATTGGTCATCCACAAATGGTAAATGGGAAGCTCTCACGTCCCTCTCACGGATCATTTCACCGGTCTTGAGTGCCCATGAGCCCAAGTCTAGCCATTTGTAACCCTACCAATAAATGGCCCCTTTCGGGTAACCGTAATGCAATTTATGTCCTCTCACGGAGTGGATACCGGTCTTGAGCGCCCACAAATCCACACTACTACCACGGGTTGTTTGGTCTCAATGCCCTTCCGAATCGGGTCTGATATGATAGGGACATCCTAGCCATACATCTAGACAAATCCTATGCATGTCATTCAATAACCCGGAAAGCGTCAATGGACACCTTCGGAGAACATCCCATACTATTCCCTCCGATGTCCAAGGACAGAAGCACCAGTAGGGTACCCCTCAATCCCAAGTTATACTTAAGCAATCACATGCCCAAGTTCATCATATCAGTTCACAAGATACAACGTCATTATAAACATTCAATTCATGACATTGACATAAGTCATCATATATTGAAATTGATAAACATGATAAAACATTGAAGTAATATAATGTAAACACAAAGCTACTGTTAAAAGACATATGTAGCAAGTCTAACACGATAAGAATATGAAATAGAAACTATATTTACTAGGTTAGGAATACCAAGTCAAGATTTCCATATCCTAGGTAATTACATCGATAACTATCCTTACCTTGAATCGGAGAAGAGAATGGTCCAAGATCACAAGCAGTGGCCCAAATAGTCTTAAAGTCCTAAACAAGCATACATGAAAGGTTAGAGAAGAAATCAGAACAATCGGAGATCAAATGAATCAAAACTGGGCAAAAGTTGCTGACAGCAACTCTATTGGTCGATACATTTGGTCGATAGTATCGACCAATAGTATCGACCAAATCAATTCCAGGACAGCAAGTGGCTTTTCGGATTCTTGCCCGATTTGGTCTTCCGAGTCTCGGATTGACATGAAACTTGGAGGATAGTCTAAGCACAACATGGGGACACTAATTATCAAGAAACTTTCATAATCCAATGGTCCATTTGGAAATCCCCAAATTGACATATTAAGATTAAGAGTTGTAGATCATGGCATTGGCTATATCTCAATGCACATTAGGGGAAAACATGGGGGATTAGGTAGGGAATCGTTTAGAAGTAACATGGAGCACATATGCAAGGTATAGATTAGGTTAATCATGAGCTTCATCTCAGTTTTGGTAAATAAAGCAAGTTGGTAAGCAATAAATCATGGAGATGTGTAGTCAATGATCATGAGGTGAATCAATCATAGTCATATCGGTGAAAACATCATTGTATGGGGTTTAGAAGGTTCATGGCAAGGTGTATGCAAGGTTGCAGCACATTGGCCATGGTCCCAACAGTAAAATAGAGAAAAGATGAGTGAGAAAGTGATTAGGAGAGAGAGTCATACCTTTAAAGTGGAACAAGAAAGTAGGAATAAGTGGTTGGCAATGATTGATGAAGAAGATGCTTCACCACTACCAAGGAGGAGTTCTTGGGAGGCTCTCTCACGTTCCCAGATGTTAAAAACGCCAGAATAGGGCTCCAGTCTCGAGGAATAAATAAATAGGAAAGAATATTCCAAGAATCTTTAAATCTGGGCTCAGCAGACTTGTTGGTCGATACCTTTGGTCGATGGTATCGACCAATAGTATCGACCAAAACAATCTTTGCAGAAATTTTACAGAATAGTTCAGCAACTTTAGGTGCGGACTTGGAGGGCTATACAAGGTCAAATTGCATGGGGTTTTCTCCTACAGTTCACTCAAGAGGTCTAGTTTCAGGGAGTACCTTCGGATTATGCACAGGAGTCCGTTTGCTATTTCAACTGTCTCGCTCTTCATCAGTGCGCAGATTCTAACTTAGCACTGTTAATGTGCTCAAGGAAGGAGCAGCATCATCAATGTCCATAAACTGGAAGCCCGACATTACGTCATCAACCAGTAGGGCCCATAAGTCCCTCCTACCACCACTTCGGGTCTTTGGACCTACAAACATAACAATGACCGGATCGGGTCAAGGTTAGGTAAAAGCTAGATTTTACATTATTGATTAGTACACCTACTGGTCCTGTTGTGAAACTAGATAAAGGGTTATCTAAGTGTCCTGTGTTGATTGGTGAGAAGAACCTGGAAGCCAATTTTGTGCTTCTTGATATGAAGGACTTCGATGTTATTTTGGGAATTGATTGGTTAACAGCCCACAAAGCTGTGTTTCTTTGTTCCTCAAAGAAGATTCAGTTCCATATTTGTGGAAGTCCAGTCTTAGAATTTCATGGTGAGAAAAGAAGGGTTTGTAAGAAGGTGCTGTCTGCACTGATGCAAGTCTATGCCCTAGTGGATGATGCTTCATCTGAAGGCAAGGGTAAAGTGGAGAAAAGAGTCGATGAAGTCAGGGTTGTCTGTGACTTTGTTGATGTCTTCCCTGATGATCTATCGGGAGTGCCTCCAGACAGGGATGTCGAGTTTTCTATTGATCTCGTCCCTGGTGCCGCTCCGGTATCTAAAGCTCCGTATAGGATGGCTCCTATTGAGTTGAAAGAGTTGCAAAACCAGTTGAATGAGCTCATTGATAGAGGTTTCATACAACCTAGTGTATCACCTTGGGGAGCTCCGGTCTTGTTTGTCAAGAAGAAAGACGGTAGTATGAGCCTGTGCATCGACTACCGTGAGTTGAATAAGCTGACTATCAAGAATAGATACCCGCTGCCCAGAATTGATGATCTCTTCGATCAGTTAAAAGGTGAAAGTCCAAGCTGTGGCTGATTGGGAAAGACCGAAGTTGGTAAAGGAAATAAGAAGTTTCTTGGATTGGCGGGTTACTACAGAAGGTTTATTGAGAACTTTTCTCGGTTGGCTGCTCCTATGACTAAGTTGACTAGGAAAGAAGAGAAGTTTGTTTGGTCTGACGCCTGTGAGAAGAATTTCCAAGAGTTGAAAGATGGATTGACAAGTGCCCCGGTTTTGACTATACCTGATAGTTCCGGTGGTATGACAATTTTTACCGATGCGTCAAAGATTGGATTGGGTTGCGTACTGATGCAACATGGCAAGGTCGTAGCCTATGCTTCTCGGCAATTGAAAGATTATGAGTGGAATTACCCCACTCACGATCTAGAACTTGCTGCTGTTGTCTTTGCTTTGAAGATTTGGAGACATTACCTCTACGCTGAGAAGATTGCCATTTTCACGGATCATAAGAGTTTGAAATACTTCTTTACCCAAAAGGAGTTGAACATGAGACAAAGGAGATGATTGGAACTAGTCTCTGATTATGATTGTGATATTCAAGATCACCCCGGGAAGGCAAACGTTGTTGCTGATGCTCTTAGTAGGAAGAACCAGAAGAAGACTTTGGATTTGAATGCTTTGAGTTTACCATTGTGGTCTTCTATTGAGAGCTTTGATTTGGAAATTGTCCCTGAGAATTCTGATTTTATTCTTTCTGCCATGATGGCAAGATCTGGCCTTAGAGATAAGATTGTTGCTCACAGAGTTCGATCAAGAACTTTTGATCAAAGTTGAGAAGATTTCTTCGAATCCCGAGTCGGACCCCGACTTTGGTATATCCATGGATGGTGCTTTATTGTTTAGAGGAAGACTGTGCGTGCACAAAACGAAGAAATTAAAAAGGAAATATTGAAGGAAGCACACCAGTCAGTCTTTACTATACACCCAGGAAGCACCAAAATGTACAAGGACTTGAAGGAACATTTTTGGTGGATTGGTTTGAAGGCTGATGTCGATAATTTTGTTGCCAAGTGTGAGACTTGCCAACGTGTGAAAGCCGTTCGTCAACCCCCATCCTGGATTACTTCAACCCCTTCCTATTCCTAGTTGGAAGTGGGAGGATATCTCTATGGACTTTGTGACTAGCTTGCCTCGGACAAGTAAAGGCAATGACACCGTGTGGGTGATTGTTGATAGGTTGACCAAATCAGCCCACTTCATTCCTATGAAGATCACTCATACTCTGGATGAGCTTTACGTGGATAATGTGGTTCGCCTGCATGGCGTGCCATTGAGTATTGTTTCTGATCGTGATCCTAGGTTCACCTCAAGGTTTTGGAATAGTTTGCGAAGGCCTTGGGAACCCAATTGAACTTGAGTACAGCTCATCTTCCACGAGTCGATGGACAATCCGAGCGGACAATTCAGACATTGGAAGACATGCTCAGATCTTGTGTAGTGGATATGGGTGGTAATTGGGATGAACACCTAGCTTTGGTTGAGTTTGCCTATAACAACAGTTATCAAGCAACAATAGGCATGGCTCCATTCAAGGCTTTGTATGGCAGTACTTGTAGGACACCTTTGTACTAGACTGAGACAGGTGAAAGAAAAGTCTTAGGTCCTGAGATGATTGAAGCTACGAGTGCTATGGTAGATATGATAAGAGAAAGGATTAAGTCTGCCCACTCAAGACAGAAATCTTATGCCGATAAGAGGAGGACCGATTTGGAATTTCAAGTTGGAGAGAAAGTTTTCCTGCAGGTTTCACCAATGAAGGGCGTGATGAGATTCAATGTTAAGGGAAAGCTTAGCCCTCGTTTCATTGGACTTTCGAGATTTTGGAAAAGGTTGGACCTGTTGCGTATCGATTAGCATTACCTCCGCCTCTTGCTGGTGTTCACAATGTGTTTCATATTTCGATGCTCCGGAAATACATAGAGAATCCGGAACACATTTTGCAACAAGCACCTGAAGGACTTAGTGCTGATTTGACCTACGATGAAGAGCCGGCCGAAATCTTGGATAAGAAGGACAAGCAGCTGCGGAATCGCACCATCCCTTTGGTGAAGATTCGGTGGAAGAACCATACCCCTGAAGAAGCTTCTTGAGAGAAGGAAGAAGATATGAAGGAGAAGTTTCCTCACCTCTTTGGAAGCACAGGTATGCTTTCAATTTCGAGGACAAAATTTCTTTAAGGGGGGGAGAATGTGAAACCCAGCCCTAACCTTGACCCGGAAACTTTGTTATTTGTAGGTCCAGTGACCCGAAGTAAAGTAAGAAGTCAGCTTTGGGCCATCCCAGTGGAGGACTTGGTGTCTGGCTTTGAATCCATGAGTGTTGATGATGAGGTTCTATTTATGGAAAGTGAATTTTGATGAAGATCGGATTAGTTGATGGACTTGGAGTGCTCTCTATCATGGTTTGAAGGCATTTCTACCTATTAGGTAAGTCACTTGTTATGTGTGCAAAACCCCTTTAGGATTGGATTTGATCTGGGCCTTCAATTCCCTGTTTAGGAGTTGTTGAACTGATTGGTCGACTCATTGGTCGACTGGACCAGTCGACCAATCCACTCGACCAATGGGTTCTGTCTTTGGTAATTAGGTCTTGCTTGCTCTATTTAAGTCCAATCTCGAGTCTACCTCGTATTTTCTGCCTCCAAACTCTTTGGAACGAACCAAAGACCTCTGCAAGTCATCTCCCTTGCGTCCTTGGTGTTTATCTTGACGGATCTTCGTCAAAACTCTTCCTCTTGCATCAAAGGTATGTCTACACTCTCTTCTTCTTCTCCATCTCTGTTTTTCTTTCCTTTTTGAGTTGAGACAGCAGAGGAGATGCTGCATTCTCTGTTGCAAACATCTCTGGACTTGTCTCTCATGATCTTCCTAAGGATTAATGGCTAATGCAATGATCTTAACCATGATCATTGCAAGCTTTTGAAGGAATCATGATCAAATCATGATCTTGTCTTTGTTCATCTTTTGATTTAAACTCTGATCTTCTTAGATCTACTATATTGATCATGTTAGTAGTCAATCACTATGTTTTCTTTACATGATCAATGATCTATCAATCTCTAGTTGTTTCTCTTCTACCATACCATGCTTTCTTCATGAATCATGACAGTTACATCTATGGTAGGTTTTGTTTCCTTATTTAGATTTATGCTCTTAGGTCTATTTTCTTGAAGATCTAAGTATGCCTTCCATGATATCTTTATCTGAATCAATGATTCATTCTCCTATTGTTCTTGTCTATGATTTCTATCTTGAATTCTTCAAGAACCATGATTGATCTAATTATGGTAACTTTTTGTTTCCTAATTTGTAACTTGAAAACTTGATTCGATTAGTGTTTTGAGGTCCTCTATATGTTAGGATACTACCAATGTAGTTTACCCCTTGTTTAGTACCCTTTTGAACCACCAAATTCGGTTCTTTATTCTTAAAACTCTGATTTTGTTGGCCACTGTCTCCATTGGTCGACTGATTGGTCGATCGACAAGAGACCAATCCAATCGACCAATGAGTACAACAACTCCAGATTTGGTCTGTTTTGGATGTTTTGATATCTTTTCTGTTAGGGATCTTTCCTAATATGTTGTATACACTTGTTTAGGACCTTCTTCTCAAGTTTGTCAAGATCTTACTTGATTTCTTAGGATTCCTTTGCAAGTTATAAAAGGTAAGGATGGTTACTTCTTTAACAACATAAATTGCATATCTTAGTTTCTATATTTGAATCTTGTTAATTTATTTCTTTAATTAGATTCTTATAATGTTATACTACTGTGGTACTGTCTTGATATCAGTAGCATTACTTGTTTATATTAAATTGACTCATGTATGATTTACTTACCAGTTATATACAAGTTGATTGTAATTATTGATTTCTTTCCATATATGAAGTTACCATATGTGTGATGTTATGAATTGATGCTTGTGTATGCTTAAGTATGGTTTGGAAAAGAGAGGTGTCCTTTTGACACTTCTGTCCTAGGACTACTACGGGAATATTATGGGATGTTTCCGGAGATGCCCTCTGGACACCTTCCTAAACTGTTGAATGACATATTTAGGACTGTCTAGTAGTGTTTGGCTAGGATGTCCCGTTATGTCAGACCCTAATCGGAGGGGTATTGAGACCAAACGACCCGTGGTAGCAATGGGGATTCATGGGCGCTCAAGACCGGTAACCAACCCGTGAGAGGACAAGAATCACATTGTGGGGGCCATTTATTGGTAGGGTTGCATATGGATAGACTTGGGCTCACGGGTGCTCAAGACCGGTAACCAACCTGTGAGGGGACGTGAGAGCTTCCCGTTTACCATATGTGGATAACCAATAGGGTTGATGAGTCCGTAGTCAGGGACTATGAGGACTCTAGTGTGAACGATACCGGAAAGGATCGTCAGGGACGAGGAATGGACGTATCTGGATCTGACTTGATGTAACTAAGTAGAAGACTTGCATTTGGCTAGGCTTTACCCTGACATGCGCCGGTACTTAGACCAATGGTGATGTGAGAGAGTGGTGACCTATACCCCAGCCATGGAATGTCCTGAGGGATGAAGGACCCATTACCAACTGATGATGAGTGAATGAGACTTTCCTAAAGAAGTACGGTGCTATGACTTAAAGCATGTCTCGCCATTAGAGACCAAGCATACATAGAGTTAGATTCATACATTCATTGTTTGTCTCATACCATATTGCATTTATGTTTGTTTTGTAATCCTGCCATTTATGTTATTATGGATTTAACTGCCTTACTGAGTTTCTTTGAAACTCATTCCTTTTTGTACAATGTTTGTTAGACTATTCTACAGGTTCTGAGTATCATGACTGCTCGTATGAAGAAGCGCAAGGAGAAGAGGCATATCTCCAGGAAAGTGATTGCGGTTACGACAATTACACTGAAGATTCCGCGAGTGGTTATGCTCCGTATGATGCTTAGTCCGACCATAGAGTGGAAGCGCCCTTGTGCCATTTATGAGATTTATACTTATAGGGATATTGTCTATAAGATTGAGAACAATTTAGTTACCTATTGTACCTGCTATTGGGATTAGATTCTATCCTGTTTCTTCTCTTTTAGAACTACTTTTCCGCTGGTTGTAGAGTGGGATTTCGCCTCACTTTACTTATCTGATTTAGACACTCTGATTATATTTAGTACTCTGATTTATATATGATTCATTCTTTCCTTATTTGGATCTATGGTTTATCTTTCGCACATCGATTATTATTGTTCATGATTATGTTATTGTTTATGTGGGAGGTTGATTACTCGATACCTGATCTTCGGGCTGTGGATCACACTCTCGGATATGCCAGTTAGGGTACCGGCTGGGAGGATGTGACACGTTCGGTTAGTAACCTCTACCTGTCCATTGCTTTTGGGGTATGCCACTGAGGACATACGATGCTTGATCATATATGTTCCACAGAATTGCTCAAATTGTGGACAGTCGAACTGAGTACCATGGTTAGTGATAGTAATCTTTGGAATCCCAAAGCGATATATGATTGATTCAAGAACAAATTTCTCCACTTTTTTCTCAGTAATTGCCGCCAGTGCACTGGCTTCTACCCATTTTGTGAAGTAATCAATTGCTACTATCAGATATTCCTGTCCGCCTGATGCCTTGGTGAATTTGCCCATGATATCAATTCCCCACATCGCAAAGGGAATGGGATTTAGAATTGAAGTCATAGTTTCCGCCGGGCGCTTCGATCTTCGTAGCATGAATTTGACAGTTACCACATCGACGAACGTATTCCATAGCAGCCTCTTGGACCTTAGGCCAATATAACCCAAGTCTCAGAATTTTGTGAGCCAGGGCTTGTCCACCCATGTGAGCTCCACAAATTCCTTCATGAACCTCAACCAAAGCTGATTTTGCTCCTTCGGGGCCTATACATCTCATAAGGGGTCCAGCATAAGATCTTTTGTATAGTCTCCCATTCTAAATGACAAATCTAGTTGATCGAATCTTGATCAACCTTGCCTCTACTGGATCCTCAGGTAATTTGTCATCCCTTAAATACTCGATTATTGGATCCATCCAGCAACGTTCTGCTTCAATATAAGAAATTTCTTTCTCATGATAACTTGGAAAAGTTATCTCTTCAATGTAAACCGAAGGGTCTAGATTCTTTTCCTTGGCATTGGCTAGTCGGGCTCATCTGCCACTGAATTTTCATTCCTCGAAATCTGAGATATCTTCAAATTCCGAAATTGGTTTTGAAATGCCTACACTATCTCTTGATATTTTTGCAAGCGTGGTTCTTTAATACCATACTCCCCTTGGACTTGGTTGACTATAAGTTGAGAGTCACTATAAATAGTAACATCTGCAATAGATAATGCTTTTGACAACCGAAGTCCTGCTATCAGAGCCTCATATTCTGCTTCATTATTACTTGCGTCAAATGCGAATCTCAAAGCATATCGAATAATAAATCCTGCTGGACTTTTTAATAGAATTCCAGCTCCTGCTCCATCTTTATTACTCGAACCATCCACATATACCTCCCAAGTGGTTGGTATAATGGGATCCTCAATGGTGGGTTCCACTGGTGCAGTAGTTTCTACTACAAAGTCGGCTAACGCCTGAGCCTTGATTGCAATTCTGGGCTTAAAGCTCACTTGGAACTCGCTGAGTTCAACCGACCAGGACACCATCCTTCCGGACAAATCAGGTTTTGTTAAGAACTTTACTAAGAGGAAAAGTTGTAAATACCTCAATTGGATGAGCCTGAAAATATGGCCTTAGCTTCCTGGCGGCCATCATGAGAGCCAGAGCCTGCTTCTCAATCTGTGAATATCTTGTCTCCGCATCTAGCAACACGTGGCTTACATAGTAAATTGGCCACTATTTTTTATCTTTTTCCCGAACAAGTACTTGCACCGACCGCCAAAAGGGACGTCGCTAGATATAGCTGTAATATTTCCCCCTTCTCCTGTCCGGACAGGATCGGTGGTTGTCCAAGTGCTTCTTTTAATTCCTCGAAAGCTTTCCGGCACTCTTCAGTCCACTTTGCTTCCTTACCGCCCTTCAGGTCTTTAAGTGCCTTGAAGAAAGGCAAACATTTTTCTCCAGACTTGGAGATGAATCGATTTAAAGCAGCAACTCTCCCTGTTAAACACTGCACATCCCGAACAGTTTTGGGAGCCTCCATATCAATTAGAGCTTGAATTTTGGCAGGATTAGCCTCAATTCCCCTCTGTGATACCATGAAGCCCAAAAATTTGCCCGAGGAGACTCCAAAGGCACATTTTTTTGGGTTTAGCTTCATTCGATGTTTCCGCAGTACTGAGAATACTTCAGTCAAATCTGCAATATGATTTGCTTTTGTAAAGCTTTTCACTAGCATGTCGTCCACATAAGCTTCAACATTCTTTCCTATCAGCTCTTTGAAAATCTTGTTGACGGCCCTCTGATATGTTGCTCCTGCATTCTTCAGGCCAAAAGGCATGACCTTGTAATAATAGCTCTCACGATCAGTCATGAAAGCCGTATACTTCTCATCCTCCTTATTCATAAGGATCTGATTATACCCTGAGTAGGCATCCATGAAACTTAAAGTTTCATATCCTGTAGTCGCATCTATCAAGAGGTCAATCCGAGGCAACGGGTAGCAATCTTTTGGGCAAGCTTTGTTAAGATCCGTGTAGTCTGTACACATCCTCCACTTCCCATTCGCCTTTACCATTACCACGTTGGCCAACCAAGTTGGGCACTCAATTGGTTCTATGAAACCAAAATTCTTAAGTTTTTCAACTTCGCTTCGAACGGCTTCATACTTTTCAATGGAGAAATTTCTTCTTTCTATATCACTGGTTTCGCCTTAGGGTCTATCCAGAGTTTGTGCTCTGCAATGGCCCGATCGATTCCGGGCATGTCCTCAGCAGACCATGCAATTACATCTTTATTCTGAAGAAATAACTTCAACTCATCTTTAAATTCTTCCAGCTGTTCAGACCCGATATAAGTAATCTTTTTCTCATCCTCGGTACACAACTGGATTTGTTCTAGCTTCTCCACTGGTTCTGGTCTTTGCATCTCTATCTCTTCCCGATCATCTCGAACTTCTATGGGGAGGGCAGTTACCTTCCTCGGGCCCTCCTTGTCTTTTAAATAGGCAACATAACACTGCCGAGAGATCTTCTGGTCAGAGGAGACTTGACCAATTCCCATATCAGTCGGGAATTTTATCTTCAGGTGCTTTGTCGAAACAATAGCTCCTACCTTGGATAAAGATGGTTGCTCGAGGATCATATTATAAGCTGGCAGTTCCCGAACCACCAAAATATTGTTTCAGACAGTTGTTTCCTTAGGAAAACTTCCAATGGATAAATCCAACTGGACCGATCCTTCCGCCACTGCAGATGACCCTACAAAACCATATAGATGTGTGGATGAAGGTTTCATCAAGTCCTGATCCACCTTCAATTTTTGATACACCTCGTAGGAAATTAGGTCAACTGCAGACCCTGTATCAATCAAAACTCTATGCACTTCTCGTCGTGCAATCTCTACCTTGATGACTATAGCATCATCATGAGGTAAACAAACATCTCTTTCGTCTTCCTCGCTAAAGGTGATAGAATCTTCACCATTCAGCTTCTTCCGCTTCTGCATCTCTCCGGTTCCAACAAATTTGGATTTTGTTTTCAGACTCCGGAGTGATTCGGGCTCTGGTCCCCCGAAGATGGTAAGGATTGGTGACCGAGTAGCTTCAATCACCTCCTTGCCCTTCTTAGATTTCGGGGCCTCCCTTGATCGTTCCGAACTAACCGAACGATCCCTTTTCGGAGCAGCCGCACGTGGCTCACGTGGCTCCTCCCTTCTTCTGCTAACGAAACTAGATTGATGTCCCTAAGATATTAATCTCTCAATATCTGCCTTCAGATGACGACAGTCATTAGTATAATGACCATAGTCCTTGTGGAATCGGCAATACTTTTCTCGATCCTGCTGCTCTCCGGGTTTCAAAAGAATTTTAGGCGGCCACTTTAAAATATTTTTTCTTTTGAGGATATTTAAAATATCAGCCCGAGGAGCATTCAATGGAGTGTACTCACTTTTACCGGGGGACCTTTGGCGCCAAGGCTGAGATTTTCCAACCCGATCACGAACATTTTTCTTTGGCTTCTGCTTCTGCTCAGGAGCCTTCTGTTCCTTATTGGAGACTTTATTATCTCCTTGGCGCGCATCTAGAATCTCCATGACTTCAGCCTCGCTTCGGCATCTCTGTACCAACTCAAGCATAAGTCACGGGCATATCCTGT
Organism: Hakea prostrata; assembly: GCF_041222555.1. Lineage (NCBI taxonomy): Eukaryota > Viridiplantae > Streptophyta > Magnoliopsida > Proteales > Proteaceae > Hakea > Hakea prostrata. The sequence continues at coordinate 22,128,508 of NC_142607.1, read as the reverse complement.
AGTAATAACTCCAGGAGTTTCCGATTAGTGAGTCCCGTGAATAGAGCAGTTTTGGCTACTTGTTCATCCAAATTTTCTATCTCCATCGTCACTTTGTTGAATCTTTTCAGAAACTCTCTGATTGATTCGCTCTTTCCTTGTTTGACAGTAAACAAGGTTTCTTCCGTTTTCTTGACCAGTATTCCACTCTAGAATCGCCCTATGAATTGGCGTGCCAATTCGTCAAAGTTTACGATCCTTCCAGAGGGGAGGTTTGAAAACCACTTTGTGTCTTTGCTCCGATAAGTGATGAACCAAAAACCCTGCATAAAATTTCATCAGAATTACCTAAAACTGCCATGGTCTGTTGGTAATAGCCGATGTGAGCTGTTGGATCTCCGGAGCCATCGAATGTTGAAAAGGTAGGCAAACAGAAGTTAAGGGGAAACTGATATCCCGCAATTGGCTCGGCAAAGGGAGTCTTCCGAATGACTGAGTAAATATCCTCAGTTATTCTTCCCTTAGCCAACTGCCCTAATTTCTCATTGATGTTGGCCAATTCTCGACCAACTGGGGTCGGGTGATCTTCAGCAATATGATCATGACCTCGATTAACACGATCATCCCATGCTACTCGATCATCACGAACAGCCCGTCCTTCCCGAGCATTCCGCTCGTCGCAAATTGCTTGATCATCACGAACGGTTCTTCTGACAGTGGGTGAGTGAGTTCTTACCCCTGTATCCAACCTTGTGTTTGAATCAGTTGTACTCTCTTGCGGTCTGTCGAACCGATCGTCTCGCCTCGGTTGATCATCGATCCTCATAAGTCCTCGGTCTCCTTCACGGAAATTCTGATCGATATTCCGGTCTTCAGCCAATCTCTGGTCACGTGGCAATGCACGTCTCCCTGAATCGAGCTGATCAGGCTCTTGTGGTAAAACCACTCGTCTGGTGAGCATGAGGAGTGCTTGGCTCACCTCCAAGAGTTGAATCTTTACCTGATCCAATTGATCTTGGATTGTATCAGGAGGAGGATTACGTCCTCCCTGGCCACCATCTACCTCGATAGGATTTTGGCTTTCCTGGGGAATATCTGGATTATTCACTCCAGGGATCTGAACACCGGAATTGCGTTGTGCAGTGGCTGCTGATCTAGTCACCATGGCTTTTCAAGTTCTTTCCCACAGACGGCGCCAATTGATGCGTCCAAAATCTGCTCAGCCCTTAGATCTCCTCGTGATGTCCTGCAAAACGAAAGCGTCAGATGTGGCCCGACCGGCCGGGGTCGGGAGTCCACCTCCGAAGGCTAAGTCGCTTGATGAACTTAATCACAAACGGCTCTGCTAGAAGCGCAGAGCTAAGGAATGAAGAAGCTGGGAAAGGTGATCTAGATAGCAGATCGTCGATAGTTTAGGTCTATCGGTATGTATCCGAACTCGAGTCTCGTATAGTATTCTTTTCGATCCCCTCACCTTGTATGGTAGTGAGGTTTATATAGAGTGTACCTTCGAATCTCCTTCGTTGGATGCACTTGAGCCTTCTTCGGGTAGTCGTTGGATCTTAACAGTTAGATCCGTTGAGCAATAAACTTCTACTAGTTTGGACTAGTAGAGGACTCCTGAGATAACCTTTAGGTTATGTGATGATTATCCCTTCGATAATGATTATCCGCAGCCGTCAATTCAAGTCTGCCATTATTAGGGTGATTACCCTAATCCATAAGTAGGATTAGGGCGCGCTTGCAGCCGAATAAGCTTTCTTCTTCAGCAAGCCATCTTCCGGATCCGGTTCGCTCGGGAGCGAGTCGGATCTCTCCGTCTCGACCGGGGTTGAGGGTCGGACCAGGTATGAACCCGGTCTGATCATAATCTCTCCGTATCAGATATATATATTAATATTAATATATCTATTCTGGAAAGCCCACTACTGGGTGAATATGTGGAGATGCCATTTGAGTGGCAGTCTCCTGTAGGGAGGTCAGCTGGAGGTACCTTGCTGAAGAGAGTTGAGCTGAAAGGTACCCTCACAGCCTTACCCTTTCACCCACAGCCTTTGGGGCTCTATATAAACTCAATTTCGTGCTCATTCTTGACACACAGAATTCCTCCTCCTCTTTCTCTCTCTCTCTCCCTATTATTCTTTTAAGCAGTGAACATAACCTGATTATACCTTGATTAAACCTTTCGGGGTGCAACCTTAAAGGTTTGGGCTGACTGATCTTGGGGTGAAGACACTTTTAGAACCCATATTGCACAATTCGGGGTGTCTAAATACCTTAAAAAAAGTACTTCATGTAAGTTTCAGCTCTAAAGGAGTATTGTGATTACAACAATAGTTCTGGTGTGAGGTGCAGATCCCTCAATCTTCAACAACAATGATGCATTCCGCACCAATAATGAGCTTTGATCATCAGATGATATATTCGGTAAATTATTTTTTTCACGAGCTTGAAAGCTGAGCAAGTCACAAATATAATTTTCAGGCTAGAAGAGATCATAAAGAATAACTGTTGGTTATAGAAGCAATTTCCTCTTCATATTATGCAGTGGCAGAAAGTTAAACCAATTTATATTTCTTGTGAGCTGGGATTTCAAATTGACAAAGAAAATAAAATATTGATGGATCTGGTGAAGAATAATGATTAATCCAGAGACTAACTATCTGCATTAAAAGTATAATATTAAATGTGCTAACTTTGTCCATGAACTGCAGCTTTCCATACAAATTAAGGGTACAAGAACAAAGTTTACATCTGAATATTAGAATTCACATTGAAACGGGACAAGATATTCAAGTCCTCAATCAGACTCCATGAAGAAGCTCTACGAACCAGAATCACTATCAAGCAGATCGCATTCCAATGAAGCAAGGATAAGCAGGTCTCATTTCGGTGAAGCCAGGATCCACATGCACAATGAGTAAACCACAACTAACAGGATGCATGAATGGAGCAAGTACCATGCGACCAAGAATGAGAGGTGCTGCTAGTGTTGCTGGCTTAGGATCAATATCAAGTCCAAACAAAATACTAGCTGCTTCAACTTTTTCAGTTTCTTTTGGGATAATTTTCTGAAAAACATTCCAAGTTGACAAACTATCAGAACCAGCACGGTGAGCATTCTCGGCTCTACGTTTCACTCCATATGTTCCAGTCACAAGTTCCAAACCACCATGGATACCATTATAGGATTTGATAATCTGTTTCAGGTCATAAACTCACACTCCAAAATATGAATTCATAAGCATGTAAAAGCCAGCTAGATCATCTGCTAATGGCTTCGTCGTAAGAACTTTCAGCAGATATGCAAAATCATATGCACCATGAAACGTAATAACCAATTTGTACGGTGAAACACCAAACCAAACGTAATCCCCTCTCTCCTGTTCTTTTCAAATCTATACCTTGTTTCTTGAGAAGTTCAATGGAATCTGATGAGTATCTGTCACTAGAAATATCAAAATCTTTGAAGTTGAACTGCCAAACCACACGATGACCTCCAAATGTAGATCACCGTTCAAATTAGTAATAGTGAACCGAAGTTGGATGAGGTGGAGTGAATCCACATTGGCCTTCATAAGTTTATAACGCTCAAATGAACTCCAGGAAACTCAGTATCTATGGAAATAAACGGACAGAAGTTGGTAGCAGCTCTGAATCTCTGATCCAACTGAACTCATACTCGAGATTATGAGTCCATACATCCATGATCTCAACATTTTCATCGTTATGTTCAATTCAGACGAGAAGGAGAATACCATGTCCCAGAGGCTCTGCGGATTCATCATCCACTCTGATTCTATCTCTATCGTAATGTTCATGAAAGTCCTGCAACTTGTTCATTGGCCCACTTGCAGTTCCTATGACACACGTCCCAACTCTCTCATCACTCCACCAACATCCGTTTTCAATTTCTCTCATCACAAGATCAAACAAACATGGTAAATGCTGTTCAAATATGAATAGTTGTCCCAACTCTCTCATCCCTCAACCAAGATCAGATTTCAATTTCTCCCATCACAAGATCAAACAAACACAAAAATTGCTGCTCAAATACGTATGATTGACATGAAGATCACTGTTTAATTTCGACTGATAATTTTAATAAGATACGGTAAGGGTATAACGAGTTTACTCAGTCCAACGAAGCAGCCGAAGCATTTGATAGTTCAGTAACCAAACTCATGAGTCATGGCTAACAGACACGTGCATTGTATGTTACAAGTTTGCATGCATTATTCATTCAATATGAAATCATTTGTGAAATGCATTTTGAGTATATATATAGGGTCAATCCCAGTCGTTAATAAACTTCCTACTACAGATTGATTTAACTGTGGAAATGACCAAAATAAAGTATTCAAAGATTGAGGAAACTAAAGAAAATCAAGTGAATGATATTAAGATATGAGATATTGGAAGAAATTGAAGAAATTCGGAATATGGTTTACATACTAGTGAATATATGGTTAAATACAAGTGGATAGAACATTTTCTTTTTCAATCTTTCAATTTACTAGACTTGATGGAAACTCAAAGCAACTATGTTGGTCGTTCAGTCTTCAGGCAGCGACCGAAGCAAATTTGAGAAAAAGGAGACAGTGGAGAGTCTTGTGTGGGGGACTTTTTTTTCCTAATAGAAATTGAAGAACAACTTTTAGTGGGTTTCATTGATATAGTTTTCGAGAAAATATCCGAGCAGGAAGTAGTTTTCTAATTGGATTTAGAAATTTCTTGTTTTTGTTTATTTTGAATTTAGAAAATATTATTAACCAAAACAAATTCTTTGAAAATATTACATACATACTCATATTTACTTTTTGGATAAAATACAAATATATATATATATATATATATATATATATATATATATATATATATATATATATATATATATATATTATAATGACATAAATACTAATATAAAATTTATATCTAATATCTAATATCGAGTCCGATCACCTCCCCGTTAAGGGAGCAGGAGAACAGTGTGCCCTCTTATGGTTTTTGATCACATAATAGGGATCGGCCCTACATAATAAATATTAAAATTAATGAAAAATCAAACCCAGTGGACTTCACCCCCATTTATGTGATCGAAAACCCTCAAGAAACCGCATTGTTTTCTCCTAATGGAGAGGTGATCTGGACTCTCTAATAAATATTCATGGCTTGAATCTATGAAAACTTTATAAAAGTTTCATTAGGCTGCTAAGTCTATCGTTATATTTGATTATATAATATGAATAATAATAAAACGATATCAACATGAGCCATGGTGGTTTCTGCCTCAAAAGCAGCCACTATTCTGGTATCACTTGCTTTTATTATTCCTAGTGATATGGAGAAAATATGATCAAACCGGGTTCATACTTGGTTTGATCCTCGACTCCGGTCGAGACAAAAGGAATCGACTCGCTCCCGAGCAAACCGGATCCATAAGATGGCTTGTTGAGGGAAAACTAATTCAGCTACAAGCACGCCCTAATCCAACTTATGGATTATGTTAATTACCCTAATGATGGTAGACTCAAATTGACGGCTGCTGCTTATCATTATCGAAGGGATAATCATCGCATAACCTAGAGGTTATCTCAGGAGTCCTCTACTAGTCCAAATTAGTAGAAGTCTATCGCTCAACGGATCTAACTGTTAAGATCCAACGACTACCCGAAGAAGGCTCAAGTGCATCCAACGAAAGAGATTCGATGGTACACTCTATATAAACCTCACTGCCATACGAGGTGAGGGAGTTAGATTCACATACACTCTGGTAGACATAAACTATCAGAGGCTTACGATCTAGATCACCTTTCCCAGTCTTTCATTCCTTAGCTCTGTGCTTCTAGCAGAGCCGTTTGTGATTAAGTTCATCAACTGACTTAGCCTTCGGAGGTGGACTCCCGACCCCAGCGGTCGGGCCACGTCGACGCTTTCGTTTTGCAGGTCATCACGAGGAGATCTAAGGGCTGAGCAGATTTTGGACGCATCACCTAGTAAGAAAAATATTCAACATGTGCTTCTTAATTTATGAATTTTCAGGTGATTTATTTCACAAACTAGTTATAGCAACGAAATGTTCATAACTCGTTGAGGGCAATTTCACTTACACAATTGGGTTTCAATCAAGTCATGCTTAAACCTTCAATTATATTCCTTTAATATCCTCTAGCTCCTTAGACTAATGGTTTGCCAATATGATTTGTATGCATTGGACAACAACCGTTGTGTTTGCTAGTCCGCCCAATCATTCCAAACATGCTAGAAGCCTTTTTTTTTTCATTCTTCTTTTTAATAGCACATGCTAGAAGCATTTATATCATAGAAAAGATCCAAGTCCATACAAGTATACGAACATACATGTGGTCTGCTTCACCTAAAGAAAAATTATTGTGTAAGTCTTGATAATATACAAGGATTCCAGTGTACCTTATGAACAGTCTTAACTGTTTTAGAAATTTATTTATACAGAATACAAGGATTTTTATTTGGCCCAAATCACTTATATAGAAGTTGGGCTGAATGTATTGCAAAAACTTTTAAGACATATTTTATACCGGGTTGACCCTTTTAAAAGTCTAATATCTCAATTTTATTTACACAAAAGGTTAATTTTAAGGAGTAAAATTCTTTGCCGTGGGCTTGGGCCAGTATGGTTTATTGTGCCAAATCTATTTATACTAATGATTTTTTTTAAGAGTCTTAAGAACTTCAAATTTTGTTGGGCCAGGCTATATTAAGGCTTGACCCTATAGCTTGAGATTGATTAGGGCTAGAATAGGGATGGGTTTGGCAGGGCTTTACAAAATACAATATCAGCCACAAATGTTCTTAACTAAGTCTTGTTTTGGTCTAACTTTTAGTTAGGGCCTACAAATTTTATCATTAACCTTGAACCTTGATGGGTCAAGTCAAGTTCAACCTTGGTCGACTGTTCCTGATTGGGCCAGTTAAGGATGGGTTTGGCCCTGACTCGAATTGGTCCTGCCCTTTGTCATTGTCCCCAACACAACCCTGAGACTCATTAGCACTGCCTAGCACGACGTGACATTGACTCAGGGTTAAAATGTTCGCCTAGGCCCTACCCTACCAATTTAAGCCTAGCCTGTCTTGGTCAGGCCTAGCTGAACATATTGGTCCTAAAGGTTGGACATGGCATGGCATGTTTAGTATTCAGTCTAGTCTAGTCTCGAGCCATGTTGAGCCATGTTGGTCTTAGACTACAATTGGGCTACTGTAATGGGATATTATTAGTGTACATTATGGCGGTAGACTTGGCGACACGAAATGGCCACCTGACTTAAGATTTACAAAAAGTCACCGAAATATTGCTGATAATTCGTTAACAGACGGTTTTTTGGTGATATATTTCGAAATTCACGATATTTAGCTGAATATCGTTTGATTCTTTAGCAATTTTTCATTCGATTTTTCCATTTTAACCCTATTTTGCTCAAACTTCAAAGAAACTCCAAGGCCCAAAGTGACGTAGGACCTCTAGTGTGAAATCCCATTAACCCTAACCTGGACACCTTATTTGTTTTGGATGAAGAAGAGCTTGATTGATGTTTGACCTTGAAGTTGGACCTTGAGTACAATGTTGTTATCTTTGGAAAGTCCTAGGAAGTTAGGTGAGACCTCTCCCTTAGTGTAAATCCGAAGACTTGAAGTGAAGGAAGAAGACTTTGTGGGCCATCTTAGTAGATACATGGTGTTTGACCCAAAAACCCATGGAGATTGATGATGGAGTTCCCTACTTGGAAACCTTTTCTGTTTTGGAGATGAACTACATCTTGATGTTGAAGAGCTTGGTTGATGGACTTGAGGCCTAGTTGGACATGTTTTGGAAGATCCCTCAATGCTAGGTAAGTCACTTGTTGAGTTTGGAAAAGCCCCTTTGAAAATTTTGAGGTTCAGAGCTTGAAATCTCTGAGTTTGGGCTTGCTGTCACTGGTGGGTCGACTGGGCCAAGCTACCCAGTCAGGCTGCCCAGTGACTGGGGCTTTTGTGTAAAACTCTATTTTTTTTAGGGTTTTTGATGTTCTATATATTAGAATTTTGTGGTAATCAGACCCATTATGTTCCTAATCCTTTGGAGAACGTGGGAAGGACCTTAGAACCTGCTCTTCCAAGCCAAGGAAGATCCCCAAGCATTCGTTAGAGTTACTCCGTCGAATCTTCTTCTACAAGTTAGTAATCGATTAGTTTATCTTTGGATCTACTATCTTTACTATTTCTTCTTGTTATTTTGATTGTGAGGAAGCTATTACACTTCTGTAATAGCCCATTCTCTGATCTTCATAATCTTAGAGTGAATCCCCATTCACTCTATGTTATCTAGCATGAGACCATGAGTTACTCTCTCTTTGTTTTCTATCTACCTCTGTGATTGTGAGAAATATCTCATGCCATTGTTACAACCTCCTCCCCCCACTTTCATAATAACCATCCTTTCTCCTTCTCTTATAAACACAAACAACTTTGAATACACTAAAAAAAAAAATTTAAGAAACACCCCAAAAAAAGGAAACCCACCCCAACCCCTTTTTTCTTTTTCAAAAAAACCCCCCCCCCACCCCCAAATCATATTTTAAAAAACTTCTTTTCCTTCCCCAAAGAAGAGACAACCCACCCCCAAACCAACCCCAAAACCCGACTTTTTGGTAGTCGGGTTTTGTTTAATGTTGACTTTGAAGTTTGACCGTGATTTCAGTTTTACTATCTTTTAAAATCTTAAGAAGATGTCTTTGTGGGCCATCTCAGTAGAAGATATGGTGTTTGACCCAAAACCCATGGATATTGATGATGGTGTTTCCTTATGGAAACCTTACTTGATTTGGTGTTGAACTATTTATTTGTGAAGAAGAACTTGGTTGATGGACCTAAAGCTTAGTTGGACCTGGTTTGAAGACTTCCCTCCATACTAGGTAAGTAGTACGATGTATTGAAAGAGCCCATCCAAAAATATTGAAGTTTGGCCCATTAAATCCTTTGTTTTGAATAAGTCGTCCGTGCAGTGGCATTTTGGTAAATATCTGTTTTGAAGGTTTTCAAAGCTTTATTTCTTTTAATTTCGTGGTAAACTATTCCCACCATGTTTCTAAACCTCTAGATAGTGTGGGATCGACCTTTGAACTTCCTCTTTGGCAACCAATCAACCAACGGGTCGGTTTTGGTCGGTTCGGTGAAACCCTAGTAACTCTTGAACTCTTTGTGCTATTTAAAAGGGGGAACTCCATGTGTTTCACTCTCAATCTGTTTCTAAGCCTTGGGAGAACGTGGGAAGATCCCTAGATCCTCTCCTTCGAAGCCAAGAAAGATCCTCAAGCATCTCTTCAGATTTCTTCATCGGTTTCTCTTCTAAAATGTTGGTATTCAATTCGCTTCTTATTTAATTCATTCTTTCTTCTCTACTTCTGATTTTCTGATCATGAGAAGGGTGTTACACTACTGTAATGACCTCTTCTTTAATTCTTTTAGCCCTAGAGTGAATCCCCCAATTCACTCTATGATCTTGAAGCCATATGGCGATGATCCTTGAATTTGATTCCACCAAAGCTCTTAATGATACTTTCCCTAATTTCCTACCTATCTTTATTATTGTGGGGAAGGTCTCATATTATTACCAAGACCTTCCCTTGTGTCCTCATGATTGAGGAGTTGATCCTTGTTTTTCTTTGGAACAATTGGCAACCCTTTTATTTTCTATTAATTCATTGGACCCTCCCCAAAACCTTTCTTGATTGTAAATTCCTTGCCCTAAGGGTGAATCTTTATTCTCCTTAGTCTTTTCGTGGGATACACGGATTCTTGTTAGTAAATCCCTAATTGTATGATTTGAATTTGTTTCCCTTCACTTTAATTGAAAACCTTATTTTCTCTCATTAGTAGACCCTTTCTAATTCCATTCTTTATTTTGAAATACTAATGAGATTTTCCTTTATCTATCTTGGGTTGTTTTTTTGAGAATTAATTATGGGTAACTCTCATGAGAGGTAACCAACTCTTATGAGAGGTAACCATATATGAAACCCTATTGTTCTTTTATTTGTTTGAAACTCCCCAACACTTTTTCAGATTGTGCATTCTTTGTTTCTCTTTCCCATGGGTGAATCTTGATTCTTTGTTTCTCTTTCCCATGGGTGAATCTTGATTCTTTGTTTCTCTTTCCCTTGGGTGATATTTGTGTTAACCTAAACTTGATCACTATATTTTCTTCATGATCCATGTTTAACCTAATTAGGATTCTAATTATTCTTTCTTCGTTCTTGTTCTTTTTGAGATCAGGAAGAAGATGATGCATTCTTGCAACCATCTATTCCATGATCTCATTCTATTCTTTGAGATCTATGATCATCATCATGATCTTAACCCTAGCTAATAGATTCTTGAAACCTTAACCATAACCCTTGAATGATCTTTCTGGAAACCTCTTGTAACCTTCCATGTGAGGGAAACCTCATGGGTAATGTTTCTATTAACCTAACTAGATTTCCTATGATTTCTTGTTATTTTCTTGATAACAATCATTCGCTCTCTTTCCGTGATCATAACCTTTTCTTGAACCTTATGTTATGATGAAACCCTAACCTCTTTGTTACAAACCTATTATGATTGATTTTTCGGACTATGATCTCCCCATGTCTTCATTTGGGTTAGGTTGTACTTGGTCTTCAACCCCATGAGCAAAGCACCCTTGTATAGCAATATACTTGGGGGCGTTACTAGTGGCGGTTGATTAAACCAGCGACCCCTTAGCGACCGCCGGTTCGCTTGGGGAAATGCCCTCTTTTGCCCCCTGTTCGTTATAAATAGCATCCCTCGCCCTATTACGATTATTATGTTCGGGATTGCTATTTTGGGCGTTAGGCGAATCTGAAGTCTTGTTAATGATATGAAACCTTTTCTCTTCTATTCTTGGTGATTCTTATTAAGGTAATGAATCTCCATCTTCTATTCTCTTCTTTTTAACCTCTGATTGATATGAACCCATCCCCATTTTGTTAGTGGTTACCCAATTGATTTGTTGTATCTCCCTTTTCAATGTTCTTGATGAGATCCTGTCCGAACGAATCCCCGCATTTGTTTAATGGATGGATCCCATCAAGGGAATGATTTGGGTAATAAATCTTTGTTAATTCTAGGGTTTCTTGTTACCCCTTGTTCTAGACTTATTGCTTGAATTTGGACTAAGATTATCCCAAAACGGATTGAAATCGGATGATAAAAGTCTGATTTTCGGAGGTGGAAACTGTCGCAGGCGGTCGCTTGTGGAGGTCGCTAGCTAGCAACCGCCACAAGCAACCGGCTGGTTTCCGTCGTGTAGGTTTGATTTTTGAATTGTTTTGACTCTTGACTCTTATACATTCTTGTAACCCTATGCCTAGGTGTTCTCTGTTTCAAATAAAAGTCTTATAATAGTTTTTGGATTGCAAGTTAGAGGACTTCTACTAAATTACAGGTAAGGACATGCATTCTTATTTATATGCAATTACATATACATGATGATTCTGTTGTTCTATTTACTATTCTTTGATCATGTAACTTGCTGTAATTGTATAAAGTATGTGAATCTTATTGTACACTTGCTGTTTGTGGTATTCCTTGATGTATTTCATCTTTCATGATATTGCACAACTGTTCATGGTATGATAAAGAGTGTTGTAGTGTGATTGTGATGGAAGGGGTATTCCATTGGGATATCTTGGCTTGGGATATCAGAAGGCTGTGGAATGGGACACATGCCTGCTGATGTCTCCAGCACTATCATGATTACTTGATGACATACTTAGGGAGTCTAGAATTGCATGGCTAGGTACCCCACATGCTATTACCCTTTCGGCGGGGATTGCCGGGTGACCCGTGACAATGGTGACGTGACTATGTTTCATCCAACAGCGGTAACCAGTCCGTGCGGAGACTCGTGGTCCACTTTGGTCATGTAATGGTAGGGTTGCATATGTTAGGGTTGGGCTCTGGACGTCCAAGGGCGGACCGGGTGTGGAGGAGTCATGAGAGCATCCGCCCCAATAATATGTGGATGACCATGGGTTAAGGAGTGGAGTCCAACGAGGTAGCCGTCCGTGAGGATTCACACTCCTAGGTTGGGGATCGAACCGGTTGGTTGGTGCCTGGGGAAGTATCTGGACTTCATATAGTATGTTACCATTATGACCTTGCATTGGATTAGAAACCGCGACATGCGCCGGTACTCTTGCCAATGGTCGTGGTGGAGAGTGTTGACTTAACCCCGCCACGGTTTTGAGAGCCTGTGGACTTACCCCTTTGCCCGGATCCCTACGAGGTAACCGTCCTTGCGGATCGAGTGATGAGACTTACCGAGGAGGGCTGGTGTATATCTTAAAGCATGTCAGCCATTAGAGACTTGCATAGTTAGATCTTAGTAGCATTCATATTTCTGCATATCATCCATATCATTTCATATGTGCATTCGTGGATTGTGTTGACATATATTGAGATTGCTTGTTCCTTCGAGTTCGTTGGAACTCATTCCTTTCGTTGTATGTATTATATAAACGTCGATGGTTGCACCGTCGAGTTGGAGATGATTCGTATAAAGAGCCTTCTCGTTTGAGGATGTGGCGACAGTGATATATGACTTGCGCATGAAGCCTCCGAGATGAGATTATTTAGTTATTCTTTTTGCTTCCGCTGAACTCGATATTACATTTGATTCTTGATTCTTTCCTTTGATTATTTCTTGGATTTTTATTGGAGTATTTGGACTCCTGTAACCTGTTTATTAATTATTGCACTTTTCTTGCTCTTGATTATCTCTATTTGTATTTATTATTATTGATAGACTAAAACCATGGATCCTGTGATGGTTCACATCCGCGGGTTGTCGGGCGGTTAACCGGGCCTGGCGGGCGGGGTGTGACAGGGAATCCCCATTCTCTCTAGTCTTTCCATGAGATACACAGACTCTCTTCAGTAAAACCCTAATTTTTATGGTTCGATTAGAATTATTTTCCTTTGACCTTATTTGATGCTTGAATGATCATAGATAGTCTTAGTATGTTTCTGGGGAACTCCCCTTCGAATTTCGGGGTAATCGGACTTAAACGAAGACACTATGACCAATTTAGTGTTTTTTTGTCCGTACTATTCACTGGGTCAACTGCCTGGGTTGACTGGGCCAAGTTGCCCAACCAGTCAGCCCATAGTGACAGTGGTTGAATTTCTACTCTGTTTTGCTCCGTTTCGACTCCAATCTTTTGAATTTGTTTCTTATAGTCTATATATGTTTGTTTAAGCTTGTTTAGGTGAATTTGGATTTGTTCTCTGATCTCTCACTTGTAGGTTATAGATTCGGAATACAAGGTGAGTACTCCACTCACAATATGCATATTTACATGCTTGTTAAGATATGATTCGAATGCATGAGTTAGCTACTGTTGTTTTACTTTCTTTACATTATATTACTTCTGTAACTACAATAGCATGTTCAAATTGAGACTTACATATTAGAATTGATTATTGAGTGATGTGAATGTGATTTGGACTATGATGTGAATGTGAATGTGAATGTGATGTATGGAATCATGATATGATGTGATTACCTAGGTTGTAGTTGTGGAATGGGGAATGCCCTTTTGGCGTTTCTGTCTTTGGACACCAGTGGAGGTGGTATGGGACGCTTTCCAATGGTGCCACTTGATTCTTTCCTAGACTATAGGTTGACATACCTAGGGCATGTCTAGAAGTGTTTGGCTAGGAAAACCCCTATCATATCTGACCCTATCAGAAGGGGAATTGAGACCGAGTGACCAGTGGCAGCAATGGGGATTTGTGGGCGCTCAAGACCAGTAACCAACCCGTGAGAGGACATGAATCACATTGTGGGAGCCATTCATTGGTAGGATTGCAGTAGTAGACTTGGGATCATGGGCGCTCAAGACCAGTAACCAACCCATGAGAGGATATTAGACCTTTCGTTTACTATTTGTGGATGACCAATAGAATCAAGAGTCTACGTAGCCGGGAAGGAGATGGTGACTCTATGGGGAAAGGTACCAGAAAGAATGGCGGGAAGCGAGGAATGGACGTATCTAACCCTAAGTAGATATGACTCAGTAGATGACTTGCATTTGGGCTAAGATTAACCTTGTACACGCGCCAATACTCAGACCAATGGTGATGTGAGAGAGTGGTGACCTAAACCCCTGCCATCGAATGCCTGGGAAGTATGCAGGACCCAATTACCAATGGACAACCCAAGATGCCAGGAAGGCTGAGGGAGAGTGATTTGAGACCTACCCAGAGGAGTATGGTGCTATGACTTAAAGCGTGTTTGCCAATAGAGACTAGCATATTTAGAGTTAGAAGCATACTTGCATTCATTGTTTCACTTCATTGCATTTATATTGCTTTGGATTGTGTGTGAAGATGTTTATTGTGATTGGACTACTTGCTAAGTTCTTTTTGAGCTTACCCTTCGGCGGATATGTTTTCTTTAGATTGTATTGCAGATACTAATGACTGCGAGATCCCAAACTATGAATCCTCGGCGGGTGACTCATTTGGTTCCCAAACTGTTGGCGACTACAAGCAATACAGTGAAGCATACCCATGTGATGATGATGGAGCGTACTAGAATTAGCTGGATCTTGAAGCTTTACTCTTTTTGTTTAGTTTTAGAATGATTCATAGTTTCCTTTTCTTTTCTTTCAATTGTAATAGCTTTAGACTTTGCTTTAGATATCGATCTACCTTCCGCGTTTGTTTGTGGGGTATATTTCCACTACACTCTACAGTTATCTTTTGATTAGTTTCTTGTTATCCTCACTCTAATATTCTTTTGTGATCCTTCTGAGATCCTTTCTTGATTTTATTATTAAATTACTCGAATACAATGATTTGTTTTTGCTTTTGATTATGTTATTGTGCTAAGTGGATATTATGGGGCATAAAGCATGCATTTTACACACTTAGAGTGGAGCTACATTGGGTTTTATGTTGTTTTTGCAGATTTTTCTGAATTTTTAGGACTTAAGCGAATATCTGGAGTTTTGGGTATTAAACATGCGATTTTACACGTCAGGAGGTCCATTCAAATTCTCAAGTGTGGGAATGGGCTTGATTTGGAGCATGATGGGCTAGAGATGCAATTATGGGCCAATTTCAGAATAGCATATAAAATTAGATTAGGATTTTTATTTTATTTTTCTTTATTGTAATTGAGTGAATGTATGGGACCCACAAGTAATCAAAGATTAAGATTTTCTATTTTTTTTAAGAAGATTTCATTTATCTCTTTTATTAGTTTTTTCTCTCTCCCCACTTTCTATTCTTTTCACTATTTTATTTTATTCTTTTTCCTTAATTAACCCAAAATCTCTTTTTTAAACATTTTTTGTTTCTTCCTTTCCTTCTTTCACTTTTTCTCCACGCTAAAATCAAGTTTAATTATTTATTTACTTATTTAATCTCCACTTATTTTCTCTCTCTCCTCTCTCTCTCTCTCTCTCTCTCTCTCTCTCTCTCTATTTCTAACGAATTTTGCTCTTTCTTTATTTGTTTTTCTATTTCTATTTTACTCTTATGATTATGATTATTATTATTATTATTATTATTATTATTATTATTATTATTATTATTATTATTATTATTATTATTATTATTATTATTATTATTATTATTATTATTATTATTATTATTATTCTTTTATTTCCTTGTTTGTAAATTATTCTCCATCTCCTATAAATGTACCCTCTCCTCTTAGGTCTAGTTTACACTTTATTTTCTCTTTAGTTTATTTTAGTCTTGCATTTTCTATTCTCTTTAGCTTGCTCTAGGTTTTCTCTAGTTCTTTGATTAATTTGTGGGTTTCTAATTTTAGATTGAATTTTTAGGTTTTAATGTTTTGCAAGGAAGATTGAAGTTGTGTAATTTATTTGATGCAAGTGTATTTCCTTTATTTTTATCAATGCAATTTCAAGTTCAAGTTCCAAGTTTGAGGATTCGCTTTCTCTCTGGGTCTAGCAATTGCAGATCTAGATTATTCTAGATCTGGTTGTTAGGGTTGGTTGAGATTCGAATCGTTTGTTCAAGTAAGTAACATTCTTCAATAATCTTCTCTTCCCCCTCCATTCCCGCATCTATCTACCCCTCTATATTCTTAATTTAGGATTTATTTTTCAGCACTTACTTACTGTTTTCCCTTCCCCTTGGGTCCTTGATCAAAGATGCCTACAGTCGTGCCTCTCTTTGGTTAAGGTTTATTTTTTTCCTTTTATTGCTTGTTATTTACTTTCTGCATTTGTTTTTTTATTTTTATTTTTATTTAGTATCCGTTCCCCCGATCAGTGGACTGTAAGCTATGGCAAAGGGTCCATGGTCAAAATCATTATTATTATACTCCCCTTCCCTTGATCCAGAGCTGACAATCGGATCACTTCCCTTTTATTTTTATTGTTTGCATTTTTTTCCTGCCTTTTATTTATGCGTTGGTTATGTTTGCTTTATTTGCTTTATTTTTTGTCTTAATTCGATTGCATTAGATGTATGGATTAGGATCACTCGTTTAGTTTAATTAATTAGTTAACAAATTTGAATCATTCCACTCTCGCATTACCATTAGGAAGTTAAATTCTAGGTGGCATATCTCCCTTAGATCAACCCATTAGCTACACGATATTGTGCGCTTGCGGTTATTTTATTTTGTAAACAATCGTTCCTAAACTTGATCTGCAGTGCTGTGCATCACACCTCCGGGTATTCCATATACAGTACCGGCTGGAGGGATGTGACATCTAGAGGCTCTAGAGGCGCTACTCCTACACCCCAATGTCTGTCGGCAACAGATTGTGAAGCATGAGCCACACTCAACACAATTTCATAATGAATTGTAGACCTTGAGACTTCTCTTCACTAGCTGTGTACTTGTGTTCTTTTTGCATGTTTACATTAGTTTATTTGAGTTTTTCAAACTTCCAGTTGTGCCTGAATACAGCCCGGGCATATACCGATAAGAAACATTAGTTTAGGTAGTATTTTAGGCCAAAATAACACTCTCAGTGTGTTTATTGGCCTCAAATTAGGCCACACAACAAAATTCAGGCCAAAATGACCCCAAATATCTCTCGAAACTATGGTCGATTTTTCACTGACACTCCTCCAAAAGTTGCCCTAAATGTCACATGTCGCCTTGTCGGTGGTGTTGCCTACCACTAACATGGCGACATGAGGCGGCATTTTGAACCTTGGATAGAATTGAACTAAAGTAGGCATAACTAAGCCTACTAATCCAAAAAAAAAATCAACAGAGAAAACAAACCCACGCCATAAGGTTGGAAAGATGATATATCACACCCCTGATGAAGCTTGTTGGGAGAAGGAAGAAGAGATGAAAGAGAAGTATCCCCATCTCTTTGGAAACCAATGTATGCTCTCAATTTTGAGGACAAAATTTCTTTTAAGGGGGGAGGATGTGAAACCCCTCACAAACCCTAATCTGGAAATCTTTGTTATAAGTCCAAAGACCTGAAGTCAAAGTAGAAAACAATTGTGGACCCTCTCATTTGAACCCCTTGGCTCTGACCAATAACCGACGGAGATTGTTAGTGAAGATCCCATTATGGAAACCCCAATTGACTTTAAGAGAAGATGTAGCTTGAATGATGATGGACTTGGGAAATGGACTTTGAGCACGGTGTTGACACTTTCGGAAGGTCTTACACAATCAAGTAAGACGCTTTCTTAAGTTGGAAGAGGACCCAAGTGGTGGATTTGCCTTCCGGGAACCAAAATTCAGAAATTTGACCTAAGGCACTACCTTGGTCGATTACTTTGGTTACCCCAGGCGACCAAACCAAGCCTAGGGACAAAATTGTCTATTTTGGGGAATTAGGTTTTTGGAGCCCTATATATTCAAACTTCGATCTAATTCATACCACTTTGCCTCTTAGCTATTGGAGAACGTGAGAAGAACCCTAGAGCTTCCTCCTTAAACCCAAAGTTGATTCCAAGCATCCAAGTGAAGTTTCTGCATTGAATATTCTTCTACAAGGTTAATATTCGATCCTATTCTCTATTGATCTTCTCTCTACTATTTCTACTCTTTGTTTTTATTGTGAGGAAGGTCTTACACTACTGTAATGACCTAATCTCTGATCCTCATTGTCTAAAAGTGAATTCTCATTCACTCTATTCTTTTCATAGACTATACGGTGTGATTTTGGTGTTTAACCTAGCATGAAGACCATGATCTATTCTTACTGGAGTTATTTGATTCTAATCTATGTTAGATCTGTTCCTAAATTGTTTTCTATGCATGATCTACAATTTTCTTATCTCTAGAATGAATCCCCGTTCATTCTAGTCTTTCCATGCTAATCCATGGATCAAGCCTATTATGTGAGTTATTAGATTTCTATTCCAATGACCATGTTTGATGTTTAGATCATCATAAATAGTCTTAGTATGTTATTTTAGAATTTTCCTATTAATTTCGGAGTGTTCGGACTTCAAACGAAGAGTTTCAGACCAAAGTTGGAAGTTATTGTCCATACATTGTTGCTTTGGTCGCCCTAGGCTGCCAAAGGCCAAGCGACAAAAGGGAGCCCAGACAACAAGCTTTTCCTGTTTTGTCTTTGTTTCGTCTTTGATCTTTAAGGTTTGTTCCTTATACTCTCTACATGTTTGTTTAGGGTTGTTTTGGACTTGCCCTTTGATCTCTTTCTTGAAGATTATGAAAATGAATGTAAGGTGAGTACGTTCACTCACAATTTACATAACTACATTCTATACTTTGTTAGATTGTGTTTGCATATGATAGCTACTGTTTATAACTCTTTTTCTATACTGGTTTCACTTCGTAATTACAGTAGGTTATTCATGATGTGATTTACATACTTGAATTGAATATGAATGATGGAATTGTGAACGGACTTCTATATGACGATTGTGGAATCATAATGTGATTGCCAAAGTGTTGGTTGTGGATTGGGGAATGCCCTCTTGGTGTTTCTATCATTGGACATTAGTGGAGTGGTATGGGATGCTTTCCTATGGTGCCCTTTGGCACTTTCCTCAACTACTGGACGACATACCTAGGTTTGGTCTGGATGAGTTTGGCTAGGGAACCCCTATCATATCTGATCCTATCGGAAGGGGTATTGAGGCCGAGTGACTAGGGCAGAAATGAGGATTTTTCAATACCGGTAACCAACCCATGAGAGGACGTAGATCACATTGTGAGGGCCATTCATTGGTAGGGTCACACATAATAAGCCTAGGCTCATAGGCGCTCAAGGCCGATAACCAACCCATGAGAGGACATGAGAACTTCCCATTTATTATATATGGATGACCAATAGGGTTAAGAGTCTATGTATTCGAGTGGGAGACAGTGACTCTAGGGAGGAAGATACCGGAATGGACTGCCTAGGCACAAAAGGGAGGCTATCATACTGGAACGGATTGTCTAGTGAACGGAAAGGGGGTATCCGACTTTGAGTAGATTGACTCAGTAGATGACTTACATTAGGCTAGGTATAACCCTAACACGTGCCAATACTCATACAAATGGTGGTGAATGATAGTGTTGACCTAAACCCCAGCCATGGAATGTCCAAGATGGATGCAAGACCCAATTACTGAGGAAAACCCAAAAGACGTGCTTCAGAGCCGTGAGGGAAGAGTGAATGAGACCTACCTAGAGGAGTAAGGTGTTTTATCTTAATGTGTGTTTGCCACTAAAGACAAACATATATAGAGCTAGAAGCATACTTGCATTCATTGTTTCATATCATTGCATCATGTTTATTTTGGATTGCTTGTAGTTGTTTATTGTGATTCAACTACTTGCTGAGTTTTGTTGTGCTCACCCTTCAGAGGATATGTTTTTAGATGACTTTGTAGGTTCGGAACAGATCTTGTGCACTAGTATGGAGGACCCTTCCTTATTTGATTCAGCTGTGGACTCAATGAGAGAAGCTAGTGACCAGTGGTATGACCCGTGCACTGGTATGGACCACTTTGACGGCTCCTATTGCTAGCAGTAGACACCACCTTGTTCGCCATTGGGATCGTGAGTTAGATGCTGATCCGAAGATGCAAGTGCATCAACCCAAGGTGAAGAAGACGAAGAGCCTATGGAAGACTGATTTTTGACTACTTAGTATTATTCTTGTTCTTAGTTTATTTTCGATTGTAATAACTTTAGAATTACTTTAGAATTTTGATCTACTCTTCTGCATTGACATATAGAGTTATTTTCCGCTATACTGTATAGTTGTTCTTTGATTGGTATCATTTTATTCCGCATTTTGATTATACTTTGAGATTTATTCTTTGATTTGTTTCTTAATATAATTGAACATTGATTATTCGTTGCTCATGGTTGTATTATTGTGCAATGTGGGTATATGATCACCCTAAACTTGACCATGGGACTTGTGGATCACACCTCAGGGTATCGTGGTTAGGGTACTAGTTGTGGAGATGTGATAGTCAAGGTTATACCTAGACCAATGCAAGTCATCTACACAGTCATATCAACTAAGGGTCAAATACTTCCTTTCCTTGCCTCTCGCAATCCATTATGGTATCCTTCTCCCTAAAGTCATTGTATCCTATGGCTCCAACCAACTCGGCCGACAAACTCTTAACCATATTGGTCATCCACATAATAAACGGGAAGCTCTCTTGTCCTCTCATGGGTTGTCTACCGGTGTTGAGCACCCATGAGCCCAGGCTTATTATGATGTGACCCTACCAATTAATGGCCCCCACAATGTGATTGTGTACTCTCGTGGGTTAGCTACCGGTCTCCAAAATCCCCATTGCTACCATGCCAATACCCACACCAATACGGTGTGATATGACGGGTTTTCTAACCAAACACTTCTAGACATCCTAGGTATGACATCTAGTAACCATGGAAAGTGCCAAGGGGCATCATAAGAATGCGTCCCATACCACCTCCATTGATGTCCCATGATAGAAACACCCAATTGGCATTCCCCATTCCACAATCACAACCCAAGTAATCACATTACAATATGATTCCAATTATATCATCCTATCAAAATCCATTCACATTCTTAACAAATATACATAGCATCATTACTAATAACATTCTAAAATTATAGAGGCACATCAATCATGATTAAGTCCTAAATATAGAACATGCATTCAAGTCCAATTACAAAATAAGAAAGTAACTTAGGTTATATGTAAGTGAATGTCCTTGCCTTGTTGTCGACTTGAAAGACTAAGACCAAATGATGGATTCAAACTTGCCCAAAAAGTCCTAATAATATGGTGATTCAATGTTAGGAACAAACCTTAAAGGTTCGAAGATGAAAGAGGGCAAATCAAGGCATTCTACTGTCAACAGTTCCTTTGGTCGCCTGAGGCTGCCAAGCCAATAGACCAAGCCTGCTGTGTACAAACGGAAAAACCTAAAATCAATCGAAAACTCGTCGTTTGGGTTCCAAAACACTCCAAAATTAATTATAGAACTTTGAAATAATGGTAGGACACTATCTAGTATGATTTAGGCATTAATCAATGCCAAAGGAATGAAACCCTAACGAGTTCCATATTTGGTTTCATCTAAAATCAAACCACATATTCATGGATAGGCTAGAGTGAATGGAGATTCACTCTAAGGTCAAGAGAATCGTAGAATATGATTTGAAAACATCATAGAATCTGATCTAACATGGATTGGTAATCAGAGGAATCAACAAGAATAGAAATCACATAGATTTATACTAGGTCTTCACCGAAATCACACCGTGAAGTTCACAGAAGAGCTAGAGAGAATGGAGATTAACTCTAGAACTAAGAGAATGGAAGGGTAGGTCATTACAGTAGATTTAGACCTTCTTCAAAGTCTCTACAGTAGGTAGAAACAATAGAGAAAGCAGAACTAGAGAGAAGAGGGTGAATGCTAACCTTGTAGAAGAAGAATCGTCGAATGGAAAACTTCACAAATGCTTCGGAATCTTCCTTCACCTTGGAGAGAGTTCTCTAGAGTGTCTCTGGTGTTCTCTAACAGCCTTAAGACCAAGGTGTGATTTTTCGCCAAGTTTTGCTGGTTCGCTACCTAGCAAACTAGCCAGAAGGGCGAAATCTCGCCAATATTTTGGCGAGATTTTGCCCAAATATCGTTAGATTTTTCTCCCCCCCCCAATTTCGGGGGGTATTTTTGCTCATTTTGGGTTGAAACTTGGTGTCTACCCTAATTTGATGCCAATAAACACAGTGGATTTGCTGGTTTTGCCTAAAACCTCACCCAAATTGGTATTCTCGATCAGCACATACCCGACTATATATAGGTTAAACTGGAATTCTATAACATTATTTTAAACAATTAAACCAACGTAATTATGCACAATGACAATCGAGTGATAAACATCAGTAAAAAATACTACTATACTAGTATACAAATACAAGTATACAACTAAGTACATGTCAATACTCAATACCAAGTACTACGCCTCAGAGGATCCGTCAGTTCTGTGTTCTATGATAGTGTGGTACAAGGCCCAAAGGCTACAACTTCAAGCTTATGCTCCATTATTTTTTTGAAGTCACTTCATGTCATCTCATGCTGATGGTTGTTGACGTACAAAGAAACCAGAGCTTTGTAGTTGGCATCACCTATGGCTGGAGAAACTACTCTCATCAGGGGGTAACGTGAATGGATCTCTGTAATTGGCATCGTATGATTGAGATATTGGTATGCTGTTTCCAACATAACAATTGTCTCTAAGCCAAATGGAGTCATAGTCGGGACACTATGATGATGATGACCCCAACCATCATAACCCCCATAAGTAGATGTTTTGTCATCTTGCGTACCCAAGCTCATGGAAGATCCATCATTATACCTATAGTAGTGCGAACTCCTAGAAGACAGGTATGTATCATCATGTCCATAAGTAGAAGGGACACCATAACCATAAGCCCCATAGTCTTAAGCAAATGTGGAGCTTACAGACTCCTCCAAGCTCATGGACTCCATCACTCCCGACAAGCTATCTGTTGGATCGAAATGGCTGTATGAGACATATGATTAAGTATCGTCACTATAACTATAGCCATATGGCCCATACCCATGCATGTGCTGCTGCTCCCCCCATGACCCTCCCCCCTCCCTAAATGAGTGTAGCTCGTAGGACAACCACGATAAAGCTCACCACCATGATCGTCATCCTGGGTGGCATGTGTGTACTGAGTCTCTCTAGTGTATCTCTCCGGGGTATATTGTGTCTCTGGTAATGGAACATGTAATCGCTCATGTATTCCTCCACCACAACCACCGAGACCATCGTCATCATCATCATCATCCCCTTGAGTCTAACTGGGACTGGGAACAAGGGTGTCATCTGGATCATCCTCGTGCATTCCAGGCTCCACCATCCAATCCTCATCCGCAGTGGCGGCAGCCGCCTGTACATGTTCCTGCCCCTCTTGAGATGCCATGTACTCATCTACATCAACTCCCGCAGCTTGAGCAATGACTAGGTCTAGCCTACCTCCAGGCTAGTCTAACACCAGCTCACCCCTGTCCAACAACCAATCAGTGAGGGGATGCTACTCATCTACAGTGACCTCAAAGATATCATCGAGCTAGATGTCCTTGTCCGTCTCATGGTTAGCATTTAACTTGGCATGCTCTAACTTCAACTTCATGTTGTAGTGACAATACACGAGGTCATTCATGTGTTGACTTCCCAACTTGTTCCTCCTCTTAGTGAATCATGCCAAACGTACTCTAGTTCCTCTCGCACCCAGAGGTAGAGCAAGTCTGAGAGAGGATCTTCACTACCACTCTTCGAAGGTTCTCTGCATCGCCCCCATATAGATCCACCACTCAGCTGCATTATCACAAATAAATTAAGTTAATACTTTTAATACTTAACAAAAAATCCTACTTATATAGTTATATACTTATATGTAATATAATAATAATAGTAGTAATCATGCATCTAACCTGGATCATAATTTTGTCGGTTATGTACAATAGCATTTGAACCAAAGGCCCCCAGTGCATCCCTAAACATTCTAATCTACAATCATTTGTATTGCTGGTTAGCTAAATTCTTCCACAAATAAAAAGTAAGTATTAAGTTCTAACCTCCATGTCGCAATTTGACTGGACCACTGGGTTTGGCTCCAACTTCGAAATAACCTGCATAATGCCATTGAGTAGGTTTGATCTCAACCCAAATTTTCACTATACTAATATTTGGGATTGAGATAATTGGCTGCACAATTCACAAACTCATAGATAGAGACTTAATATCTACTACAAGTTAAAAATTAATAACACACACTAATTACTTACCTGCCCTATGCATCAGATGCATTAGATGAGTGGTCCATCTATCGTGCACAATATTTAGGTAATCGGTGCAACCTCTGGGGTTAGCTCTTTGGATTGCTATCTTCATTTGCTCAAGAGCTACATTAATGTAGGGCATAGTGGGTCCCCTCAGGGAGAAATCAACCATATACAAGACCTTGATTATGGTCTCCAGCACAATTGTCACATTCCTCTAAAACTCATTAGACGAGATCGTCATCTATGCGGTGCGCCCGCTACTTTTACAAAGTTATCACAAACACATTAAGTTACTAAGTATGTGTTTGGTAACGTTTATGTTATGAGAAACTAGTTCTTATGCAAAACCGTTTTTTAATGTTTCTGTGCTAAAAGACCGTTCTTTGCTTGAAAATGGCGTTTGATAAATCTGTTCTGAAAATATTTTCAGAACACTAATAATAAAATAAGTTGGTGTTTTTTTCTTTTTCTTTTTTGGGTTGAAAAATAAAGTTGGTGTTTGATAAACTCATTTTAAAGCTTCAATTTGAACCAATTTTATCACTTTTGTTTCTGTTCTTTGGTAAAAACATCTTTTTGATGTTCTGCAAAAAGCGTTCTTTAGAACACTTTTCTGTCCGGTTCGTTCTTAAAGAACAGAAGAACGAACCATTTTATCAAACGCCTCTAACCCGTTCTTCCATTCCCAAAGAACAAAAGAACGCCAAAAACGTTTTCTAAGAACGTTATCAAACGCGCCCTAATAAAGAATACATACTAGATATTCATAGTATAGATGTATAAGAAGTTAATTACTTGTTAAATCAAATAGTAGAGAGAGAAAAAAATACTTACTTTGATCCAACCCATGAGAACCACTCCTCTGATGTAAACATGGATCTTAGGCCTGCCTTTTGCTCCTGAATACTATAGAGGGAGACAAAATTGGTGGCAAATCTCGTAGGACCGGGTCACATTAGCTCACCCACGCATGCTCACCTCATCATGTCTAGAGTAGCTGTATGATTATAGATGAAATTAGTTACCTGCCTGACCCTCTCCACTGTGCTCTGGATAATACTGATCTTACTGATGTCCTATAACATGAGGTCGATACAGTGAGCTGCATAGGGTGTCCAATATAGATTATATTTAGGTGTATTCATACGTACCTCACCTGCTTTCTTGAAGTTGGAGTTGTTGGTGATCTGCACCACATTATTCTTCCCAACCTCATCAATAACATCCTACAAGAGTCCAAGTATATACCTGTGGTCTTTTGTTTGACCAGTAACATCCACAGATTTTTAAAAAGTGGTCCTTCTATCACAATACACCATAAAGTTGATGATAGACTTTCTTGTTGGACCGGTCCATCCATCAGACATAATGGTGCATCCATATGACCCCCACATCGGTCTCAAACCACTGATGTACTCCTTTTGTGAAACTCAGCCATAACCTAACCCTGACCTTGACCTGGAAACCCGGTTGTTTTTAGGTCCGAAGACCCGAAGTAAAGGAAGAAGCCAACTATGGGCCATCTTAGTAGAAGACATGGTGTTTGACTCTGAACCCATGGATGTTAATGATAGAGTCCATACTTGGAGGTCTGTGCAGATTTGGAAAGAAAGTTGCAGCTGTCTAAAGATGAGATTAGTTGAAGGACATGGAGTATTATTTGACTTGGTTTGACAACATTTCTACACACTAGGTATGTCACTTCTTGTGTGTGCAAAAGCCCATGAGGTTTGTACTTGAGTTGGGCCTCCATTTCCCTATTTTGGCCTTGCTAACCTGATTGGTAGACTCATTGGTCGACTGGGCCAGTCGACCAACTGTGTGTTAAATCCGAGAAAATCCAATTTTAGGGTTTTTCACTTTCTATTTAAACCTATTTCGAATTTCTTAGTTACAGCTGCCTCCTAAACACTTTACGAACGTAGGAAGACCTTTCCAAAACTCTTTCCAATGACTTCGAAGATTCCTCTGCAGATCTAAAGCCTCTCATCTCTGATCTGACAATTCAAGGTTAGTATCTCTTCTGAATTCTAAATTATTCTTTCTTCAATCTTGTTCTTGATTGAGATCAGGAAGAAGATGCTTCATTCTTGCAACCATCTATTCCATGATCTCATTCTATTCTTTGAGATCTATGATCATCATCGTGATCTTAACCCTAACTCAAAACTTTTCTTGAAACCCTAACCCTTCTATGATCTTTTTGGAACCCTTGGGTAACCTCCCATGTGAGGGTGACCACATGAGTTATATTTATGTTAATCTAAACTTTTTCGATGATTTTCTTGTTATTTTCTTGTTAGCAATCATTCCCTTTCATCTTGTAACCCTAGCCTTTTCATGAGAGCCATAAGGTTGAAACCCTAGTTTTTTGTTTCAAATCAAGAACCCATATCTTGACCTTGACTTGATGATTTTACCTTCCTATATAGTTCTAATACATTCTAGGAAGTTCCCCTTCGAATTTCAGATCAATCCGACTTCAAACGAAGAAGTTATGACCAATCTAGTTTCTGCAATTCTGTATTGACTCGGTTGGTCGACTGCTTGATCGACTGGGTCAGTAGACCAAGCACTCGACCAATGAAGGCAGTAGCTTCATTTTTCGCTTAGTTTGATTCGTTTGCTCTTTGATCTTTTAGGTATCTTTCATAATGTTGTATCTATGATTGTTAGGGGTTTATTTGCTAAGTTTGGAGTTGCTCTCTTTGACCTTTGGATTATCTTCGGCGATAATCAAGGTAAGGACAGTTATTTCATAATAGCATAGATTGCGTACTCTTTGGTTTCTACTTTAAGAAACTCTGAGTTTACTTACTATTCTTATATTTTATACTTCTGATGTACTACTGTAAGTACAGTAGCACTTCACTTATGTTTTCTTTTTCATTATTCAAGCTTATATGAATTGCTTATTACTGCACATGGTCTAATGATTTGTTTATGCTTTTATATTCTCTTTTATATGATGAAGTGTTGGTTGGATATGAAATGACTGATCTGAGAATGTGTTTGATTAGGTATGGTTTGGGATTGAGGAGTGTCCTTTTGACACTTTTGTCCTTGGACATTACCGGAAATAGTATGGGAAGTTTCCGGGGTTGCCCATTGACGCTTTCCCGAATCATTGGTTGTCATACCTAGGGCTGTCTAGCAGTGTTTGGCTAGGATGTCCCCGTTATATCAGATCCTAGTCGGAGGGGTATTAAGACCGAACAACCCGTGGTAGCAATGTGATTTACGAGCGCTGGAGACCGGTGAGTTATATCCGTGAGAGGACACATACTGCATTGCATCTTGTTATGTTCTGCCGCATGTTATTTATGTTGTTATGAGTTAATTTGCCTTACTGTGTTCAATCGAACTCACTCTTTTTTGTACAATTTTTTTGTTAGATTATTCTACAGGTACCGACTACTATGAAGGATAGTACGATGAAGCGCAAGCCGAAGAAGCGTATTACACGCAAGGTGCTAGCAACAATGAAGATAACCCTGATGATTCCTCGAGCAATCACATTGCCTACTATGATTAGACGTAATGTGGAGATGGAACATCTATGTTGGATTGATGAAGTACACTATTTTGAAGATGTCATCTATAGATTAGAAAACGCTTAGTTTACTTTGAACATTCTATTCTTGGTTTTCTTTAGAAACAATTGTAATTCTTTTTAGACTTACGTACTACGTTCCGCTGTATCTGTGGAGTGAGTTTCCGCCTCACTCTACTTCTTTTGATGTGATTACATCTGGTATCATTTCCACACTCCGATTATATTGATTATTCATTTCCTGATTTGAATCTTTTATTTATAATATTCAAACCTTGATTATTTCCTGTTTATGATTATGTTATTGTATATGTGGGAGGATGATTTCCTCGATACTTGATCTTCGGGGCTATGGATCACACTCCCGGGTATGCCAGTTAGGGTACCGGCTGGGGGGATGTGACAGAATGGTATCAGAGCCCAAAGTTCAAGGAAATCCTAACCACAGAAATCAATAACGGAACATTACTGAGTCATAGATCTAAAAATGACTCAATTACTCCTAGAGGTGAATAATAGAACACTTGGACTAGAAACTTAATTAATGAAGCATAATTGGTTATTTGAATAATACACAATAATTATGATTTAACAAACGTCATATAAAATCAATAAAAGCAAAGTGCATAATACACAATAATAAAGAGAAACAAAAAAAACTTAATTAATTTTAAGAAAAGTTAAATCTGAAAAAGCATAAAGGGAAATCCTAAGTACAATCTATCTAGATGATCTCCTTTGATCACTAAATGCTTTGAAGTCCTCGGCCATATGTGCAATCTGTGACTCTATCCTATCCTGCCGTGACTCCATCCTCTCATACATCTTGTGAAATCCCGCCTAATCCTAACCTTGCTACTGTGCCAAATCCATACCTACCATATACATTGTTCGATTTATTCTCTGTCGTATGAGTTGCCTAGTTTCATTTGGTAGAAGTTTACCCCGAAGCTGATCTATTTTCCCTACGATTTCTTCTTGTGCCTTCTATTCCCTTTGATAGGAGGGTGGTCCTAAGTCATTCCCATGATTGATTTTTCTATACATGCTATTGTATAGAGGATCTCCATGCACTCTATAATGATCCTTCTAACCCTACTATTGTAGAGTGGACCTCCATACACCCTATAACCTTGTGAACTCTCCACATGATGATTTCGAAGAAAAATCAAGTGTGATCTTCATGATTTGTTATTCCTTCTAATTGTTTCAAGACTTTAAACTTTTCATCCCCTGTTCCTTGATCAAATGTTAATAATCTTTCTTGTATTGTATTGATCTACTCTTACTATGTTTTATTCTTTGTGATTGAGATTTAGAAGAAGATGCCGCATTCTTGCAACCATCTCTTCTACAATCTCCTGTCATTCTTATGGTTTTATGATCTTTATATTGATCTTCGCCATGATCCTTGTGAAGTCTTCATGAAACCATGATCATACTTTTGATTTGATTTCAAAGCATGTTAGATTTATTCCTTGTTTCTTATAAAAGACTTATTGTTAATTGTTTTCCGAAGATTTTGGGGAGAAGAAAGGTCAAGATAAAAGCAATGTCCTCCATCTCTTTAGAAGCCTAGTACTCTCCCAATTTGGAGGACGAAATTATTTTAGGGGGGGGGGGAGAATGTAACATCCAGCCCAAACCTAGCCCGGACACCCTATTTATTTTGGGATAAAGAAAGACTTGTTCAATGTTAGACCTTACAAGTTGGACCTTAATTTCAATATTATTATCTTTGAAAACCTTAGGAAGCCATGTCAGACCTTTCCCTTAGGGTAGATTTGTAATGTCTGGCCTTATCCTAACTTTGACCCGGATCGGGACCTATTATGTTTGTAGGTTCGAAAACCCGAAGTGGGGGAAAAGATACTTGTGGACCCTTTTGATTGTTGATTTGGTGTCGGAGCCCAAGCCCTTGGACATTGACGATGATGCCCCTCACTTGAGAGCATTGTCAGTGTTAGTTTTGAATCTGCGCACCGAAGAAGGGTGAATTAGTTGAAATACCAAATGAACTCCTGTGATTAATCCAAATATATTTCCCGAAACTAGACTTCTTGATGGACTTGTAGGAGAAAACCCCAGTCAATTTGACCCCATATAGCCCTCCAAATCCCTGTCCAAAGTTGCTGAACTATGTCTGGCAAATCCTGGTTGCGCATCAAAGAAGGTGAGCTTAGTTGGTGGACCTAATAAACTCCCATGCTTGATCCAAAAGTATTTCTGGAAACTAGACTTCTTGGTTGACTTGTAGGAGAAAACTTCACTCAATTTGACCTTGTATAGCCCTCCGAATCCCTGTTCGAAGTTGCTGAACTATTTCTGGATTTTCTGCTGAAACCTGTTACCTGTTTTGGTCGATGCCATCAACCAAAACCATTGACCAAAGTTACCCAGAATCGAGAAAAAGATGCCTTTTGGATATTCCTTCATCTATTTAAGTGAAACCTCGAACCTAGAACAATATTTTACTCATTTCAACACCTGAGAACGTGGGAAGGCTCCTCTTAGGCTCCTCTTTGGCTTGGGTGATGACCTTCTACAATAATCATTGTCTCTTTTCTCCAACTATCATCTTCCAAGGTATGATTCTCTCTCTTGCTCTCTATTCTACTCACTTCCCTTCTTCTTTTACTGATGAGACCATGGCCAAGGTGCTGCAACCTTGCAAACACCTTGCCATGAACGTCTCTTCCCATTTATACTTGTTTTTCATTCATTCTTGCTATGCCTCACTTGCATCTTGATCCTTACATATACATTACCATGATTCCTTGCTTAACAACTTGATTTCTTATACAAAACTGAGATGTGGAGTATGATTAGTCTAATTTCTGCCTTGCAAATGATTGTAATCATGTTCCTAACCTATTCCCCAACTAATTCTCTAGCTTCCCTTTCAATTACATCAATTTCTCATGAATGCTAGGATTCTTGTCTTTAGAACATAGGACCTCAATTTGGGGGTTTTCATTTGGACCATTGGATTGTGATAATACTTGCTAGGTAGTGTTCTTACATTGTTATTAATCATCCCTCCAAGTTTTGGATCGATCCGAACCGACCCATTTCGGACCAAAATCCCCAAAATCCACTATTCTGCCCTGAAGGAAATTTTGGTCGATCCTTTTGGTCGATACCATCGACCAAGACCATCGACCAA